>NW_021318653.1:0-64410 GCF_001605985.2 Dendrobium catenatum
TTGTACGAACTAGGTTCATCCAGACGAACAGTTATCATAAGGTCGGTTCCAAAAACTTCAGAACTAACTCACAAAACTGTCTTAAGTCGGTTTGATCGTCTGTACGAAATTGCGATCGTCTGGACGAAATTCATCCAGAGAGCAAATTGTCCTGATGTTAATTAATTTCGTTTGGGATGAAATTCTTACAGAGAGCAAATCGTCCCGACGATAATTAATTTCGTCATGTACGAACATGACTTAGAAAATTTTCCTTGGGCAGTTTCTGTTCGTTCCATGTGCTCTTATTGAGATATAACTGACTGATCGTCCAGTACGATCCTATATCGTCCCGTACGATCAGTACAAATTTTTTATGTTCTCCTTAAGTTTGTGTGTATGTTTTTATTCACTTAATTACAATCACTCCCTCTCATTTCAAATGATAATTTTAAGCTTCAAAAACCAAAAGTATTTCTTGCTGAATTTGATTTGAAGACTTCGTGTTTGAGAGTTTGATTCACCTGAAATGTTAGTACACACAAGAGCAAATACAAATCTTCTAAAATTTTTAGGAGATAACTACACATTTGAACAATAATATTCAGAATCATCAAAACTATACAAGTTGCAAGAATATAAAACATGCAAATAGCAACTATCTTAACAATGTGTTTATTTTGGATCCATAACTTTAAAAATGTGTGACTCTTAAAGTATTTAGAATTTTTTGTGATGTGTTCATATTTACACAAGGGTTTGTTAGCCACTGATTTTGCCTAAATTTAGTCACTATAATTCCTAAAACAAATTATCAAAGCTACATATGCATTTAGCTTTCATGATTAATTTTTAAAACTATAGGGGCTTTGATGAGCCAAATTTAGTGGGTTTGAAGCACATGTACTCGTGTACCCATTTTTCAAATCTCTATATTTGGAGGCCATTTGCTCTATCATTCAGTATAAGCAAGATTTATGTGCATAAATGACCTAGGATCTTTAAAAATTTATAATAAATGAATTTTAAATCTAAAATTAACATTTAATATGTCAAAATGCTCGAAATCAAAAGCTTAATAAAAGGAAAAATAAAAGCCTCTTAAAATTCACCGAAACTTAAAATAATAATTTAATAATTCAGAAAATCCAAGAATTAATTATAAGAAATAATTACAAATATATAAAAAAATACCAAATATATTTCAAACACTTGATATCATCCTTAGGAGTCATTTTTGACCTTTAGGGAAGATTGCAAGAGGTTTGGAGCTCATTTGATACAAATATATGAAAAGCATCCTAATTAAATAAATTTAATAAATCACCAAACTTTAAAAACTTATAACTAATTCTAGAAAAATCAAAATCCAGCAAGCTCAATAAAATTTTACTCATATATAGATGAAATATGTACATAAAATATAAAAATTCTAAAATTCACTATAAATCAAAAAGCCAAAAAGTTGGTCAAACTTCTTACATAAAAATGCCTTAAACTTATAAAATACATGACTAATTCAAAAAAAAGTTATAATTAGATCTAATATTTATGAAAAATATAAATACTCCAGAAATCACTCGAAATAAAATAGTCAATAATTTGATCGAATTTAATTCATTTAAATAACCTAAAGTTATAATAAAATTCATAACAAATTGTTGAAAAATTTAAACTAGTAAACTCAAAGGCATTAAACATATAATTAAATCTACTATTTATGAAAAATATTAAAATTCTAGAAATTATATTAAATTAAAAAGTTAAGAAACGGACCCCAAAATAAATCATAAAATTAATGAATTAAATCAGGTAACAATAGTAAAAATAAATATCCAACACTTTGTTATTGAAATTTTTAAACTTGACTGCCTCGTGCTATGGGGCTATGCATGTGTCCTAAGGAGGCCTTGATCCTCATGCTTGTTATAATAATGCAACAAGTGAATTTGGTAGAATATAAAAATATAAATTTAATAAATCAAACTAAATTTAATCAAAAATTATTAATAAAATACTTAGACGTTACAGCTTCTATACACTCGTGATTGATTTCTTTTAGAAGGGCAAAGGTGTTTTTGATTGAGATGTTTAAAGGATTAAAATAATTAATTAAAATGAATGACTATGCTATTTATCTACCCCACTTTTGGAGAACTAGTAGTATTACAAATATGAGCCTAGGATTTGCTAATCAATAGCTTCTAGTACTTAGAAGTTATTAAGTGTTATATTTTATAAAATTTAAAATTAATAATTACAACAATTAAAATTCTCTTTTTAAAATAAAATTTAAAATATTTAAAGACCACCCCTTATAGTTTCTAAACAAACTAAATCAATTATAGATAATTTTAAACTAATAAAACCCATGACATATCCCAGCTACACATAACATTCTACACACATTTCGATGGTTTGCTAAAATAACTTACTTTAGCCTAAACTACACCAATGATTTGATTTGGTTTGCTTGGAGTACCTTGCTTAGAGGGTACTCATATTTGTATATTTATTTTTTGTACTTTTTATATCATATTTACTTTATGCACTTTGTATATCATATTTACTTTCTATTGGTACACAAGTGATCATAGCAAAAATTCATAGTTGTGCAACTTTATTTCAATTATTATTGCTTGTAGACAGATCAATGCTCTTGTTTATCTGCTCATTATTGTCGATTGCATAACTTTAAATCATCATTTCAACTTTTCTTTAATGACATGTCAATGGGCCCCCTCTGTAAATCAAGTTGTCGTCATACCTGACGTACTCACAACATCTCAATCATCGCTATTGTAGGTGCTATCTACACTTGTGCCCATAGGAGTTCGTTGTACTTATGATATACTCACTATTGTTATCCATATGTGCATTGTATCATCTGTCCTTGCTCATAAGGAATGATTATGTTAACTACAATCTCCCTAATGTACTTGCAGAAGAGTAATTGTACTTACATCATGTCCACCTTCATCATTCTCAAGTGGTGTGATGTATTTATTTGTAGTGACGGGTCTTGAATTATCATTTGTAAAAGACACCATTTCAACTTGTAAGTTGATTGTCGCTTGTATTAAAGCTTTCTTTGATGAAAGTAGGAGATGCCCGTGCATTTTACAGTCAGTTGCTGTCACTTATAAGTACAATATACTTAATAGTATGGGAACTATTGTAGGAGTTTATTGCATTTACATCTTGTATAAACTAGCATCATTCATTGTGTGCTTATATATTCAAGTATTGATGATCGATCTTTGTTTGTGATTGTTTAGATGCTGTGAGTTGATTATTATTCATTGCTTGAATGCACCGAGGTCCTATTCGTCACGAGTCCCCTTCTATTGACTTGATGTTTTGATATTTAATTGAATAATCAAAATTAACATTTGACATTTATGTTTTGACCATTTTTGTGCATTTTAATATTTAGGGTTATATTCCCCGCTGTTCAGTTCAAGTAATATTTCATGTTGTTCGTATAAGTCATTTGCACATTTGGCTTAAATTATGTACATTTTTGCTCAAGTACATGTCCTTTGTATTGCTGCTCAAGTTAGGTCATTATGTTGTTCAAGTTCTGTGTACTTCAGTCTGACATTCGGCAGCATCCCGACATATCCCCTATTTGGGAGAAATATAGGGAGTCATAGCCCGCCCGCCACATGAAGAAAGACGTACACGATCAATGTTTAAAGACACCACGACCCTAGTATTCAATCCCACCACGCCAAGAAAGGTATGGATGGGTCTTCAGAGGTACATGTTCTATTTTATTCAAATTCCTTATTGTTCATGTCTTGTGCATTTTACTTTGAATTTCAGCAGCATCAAGGCATATTCCCCATTTGGAGGAAATATAGGGAGTCATAGCCTGCCCGCCACATCAAGAAAGACGTGCACGGTCGGTGTTTAAAGACACTACGACTGTAGTCTTCAATCCCGGCCACCATGTTAAAAAAAGGCGTGCATGAGTCTTCAGAGCAATCTGTTTAAAATGCACAGTGATTTCCCCGCATACGGGTGCTTAAAAATTTGCCCCGCCGTGATAAAAAAAGCGCACACAAGGCTTGCCTGCTTTGTCGTAAGCATTGCACCAAGTTTTCTCCCACCATGCTAAGAAAAGAATACAAAGGGGGTCCCTTGGCGGTGCAAACATTGAAAATGGGACTTTAGTTAGGGATTACCTACCTCGTCGCGAGCATCATAACGAACTTCCTCCCACTGTGCTAAGAAAAGCGCACATAAGTGTTTGTTTGCCGCGCTACAAGTGTTGAAAATGAGTTTTCAGAGTTTGGAGAGGTTATACTTGTGTGGCGAGGATGATGGTGGTGTTGACACAATGATCGAGGCAAGAGGAGCATTTTTATTTCTTTTTCTTTTTCTTTTAACTAACTTTAATTAATTATAATTAATTAAAATATAATTAATTAATTATAACTCAAATTAATTAATTATGATTAGCATCAATTAATTATAATTAAAATAATTAATTTATAGTTAATATAATTAATTATAATTAGTTATAATTAAATTTAATTCATTATAACTAATTATGATTATTATTAATTAATTAAAATTGTAAATAATTAATAATTAATTAATTAAAATTACAAATAATTAATTATGATTAAGTAACTAAATTATACCTAATTATCATTATTATTAATTAAGTATAATCAAAGATAATTAATTTTAATTAATTAAGATAAAAAATAATAGAAAAAGAAAATACAAGATTTGAACACGATTTATGCAGGATTTGCTTCCGCATATAACAGAAGATGAGAAATCATAATGATCCAAAAAAAAAAAAAACAATTAAATGGTAGTCCCAAAAAGAATGATGAATCTGATGAACTCTCAATATATCGTAGACGATGTCAAATCAATCTTCATACTTTTCTTCGCCAAAGAATATGAAACTCTATTAATAAAAAACAAAAGTATGCTGAACATGCAATAGTATATCGAGCCTTCAAATTCATACTTCTCCCTACTTAATAATGATATGATTTCATAACTTGTGTTTCTAATGCTCCAGAGAATTATATATCCAGTGGAGTATAATCCAATAGGGAAAAGACATGAAACTTGCTATTTGCTCATAGTTAACAGTTTTGACTTTTTTTTCCTTTTCAATTTTCTTAGAAATATATTAGAAACTTGCTATTTGCTCATAGTTAACAGTTTTGACTTTTTTTTCCTTTTCAATTTTTTTAGAAATATATTACTTGCATCACGAATGGTTAAAGCAACTGAACCAATCACGTGCAAGCCTATCTTTGTGAGGGAAATCGGGGGGAGGGGGGGGGAGACTCAAACAAAATTATACAGGATTCAAAAGTATTATGAGCAGAACTTAGACTAAATCCTCTCAAAAGATTTAAGCACTGCTAAATCTCACGGTCCAATGAGATTTTGTGCTTCCCTTGTCTCTAATATTCCTTTCCTTTATGCTACACAGAGAACAGTGAAGACTTCATGAATGAAACTTCACATTTCAGATGCCACCATGCTTCTTTAATGGAGATGGCAGGTTACTTTTATCTTTTGTGATGACGGAGAATCAAGGAATCTAATTATCCAAAATTTAAAGGAAGAAATAATAAAATCTACCTTCACAACAACTGGATTTAATGCTACTCCTGATCTATAAGTTGTTAGAGACTTTTATGTGACCTACGGATTTGGGTGGACGAAGGTGCAAATCCGGTGGTGATTTCAAATCCTACAAACATGTGTGACCGCCGCTCAGCCTCTCCTTTCGTCCGGGAGAGGTTGAATCCTCTCCTAGATGGAGATCAGTGAATTCCCTCCGCTTCAGAATACTTCTATTATGGGGCCAATCCCGGCTGATACAACTGATGCCTCCTTCGCGAAGAATCTAGCAAACTCTTCCTATGCTCGAGAAGATTTTCCAGTATCCTTTGTTTGCCCGAGTCAGAAACTCACTTTTAAAGAAGACGGTCTCTCAGAGGGACTCTCTCTTTGGTCATTATCGCTAGTTAGATATTCATTATGGCCAAGGCCTTATTATGAGAAACTTCTAGCAGCAATGAAAAAGGTTTGGAACTTGAAAGGTTCACTTTCTTTACTATCTATGGCGGATGGGTTTTTCTTAATCAAGTTTACAAATCAAGAAGATTATGATTTGGTTTGATCTGGGGGGCCTTGGTTTTTTACTGGGGAAACCATTCATTCTTCAAAAATGGTCTCCTAAATTCCAACCTAAGAGGGATGAACTTTCTTCCATCTCTCTATGGATTAAAATTGTAGATCTTCCTCTAGCCCTTTGAACTTCGAAAGGAATTTCAAAAATTGCGAGTTACATTGATATACCAATTTCTGTTGATCCTCTCACAGCTAAAAGAGCGAGATTAACTTTTGCTAAGGTTTGCGTTCTTATCTCTAAAGAGTCGACATTACCGTATGAAATTCTGATAAATATAGAAGGCGAAGATTTCACACTTAAAGTTATTTATGATTGGAAGCCCACTCCTTGTGAAGGATGTGGATCTCTGGTTCATCCATATTCCTTATGCAAATCCAATCCTAATCCCATCCCTATTGTTTACCCTTCTCCTAAATCCAGGGACAGAGGAAGAAGTGCTAGCCAAAAACCTAGAAGTCAAAATCCAGATCATGCAAAACTCCCCTCTCCACACCGGACAAATTTGGAAGGTATTAACTCAGCCAATAATACCTTGCCTAATATAGCTCCACCAGTTGAAAAGGAAAAATCTATTATGGTCACTAATAATTGCATATCTAAAGTTGCAATTATTCCTAATCTCAACTTTCCTACTGAGGAAGCATCATCCTCAAGTCATCCTTCTCTTCCTCCTGTGATCCCTCCGTCCACTGTCAAGCTTTCCAATAAATTTGCTGCTCTACAATCGGATGATCCTTTAAATCAAGATATGGAGGAGAACACCTCTAAAGTTAATTCAAATGACAATACAAATGAATATTCCTCCCTCTCCAAATCCATCTGTTGAAAAAGCCCAATCTTCTCCTATTTTTATGCAAACTAGGACCAAATCTACCAGGAAGGCAAAAATTTCCAAAAACTAATGTTTTTTCAATTATAGCTTGTTGGAATTTTAGGGGTTTCAATAAACCTAAGAAGGTGATAGCTAGCAACGGTGATAAGAGGACTGTAGTTGGATGGCTTGTAATTTAGCAACAATGACCAGAGATATCATAGTGATTCATAGTGGTCCGAGGATTATAGTTGATGAGTGACAAAGGTCGAAGGGATCAAAGTTGGGCGATTGAGATTTGAGGGACCATAGCTGATGTATGACGAAAGCTAAAAGGGCCATAGTTGATTGGTGATGGAGGTTGGAAGGACCGTAGCAAGATGATAAAGGTCGGAGGGACCATTTTTGAGCGATGGAGGTCAAAGGGACACTAATTGTCGAGTGACAAAGGTTAGAAGGATTATGGCTGGTGATAGAGGTTATGGTGTTTTTTTTTTTTTGCGGGGGTGGGGGGGGGGGGGGGGGGGGGGGGGGGTGCTCATTACTGAGTGATAAAGTTTGGAGGGACCATAGTTAACTGATGGAGGCCAGGCGGAGTCCCGGGGGCTAGGGTGCCCTAACGGAGGTCCGACGGCAACAACGGTTGGGTGGAAATCTGGTGACTATTGGCCAATGAATATCTGACAATGGTGGTCGGGCGGTGAGGATATGTTGCCAATAGTGCCTGGGTGGAGTGCTCTAGGATTCTTTAAGCCTCATATATGTCTTGAATATTTAGCCCAAAGTCCTAACCTCCAAAAGTCCCGTTCACGGAGGTAGGTGGGTTCTATTATAGATTTAAGAGTGATATAACTCACAATGGTAAAGATTTAGAGCAAATTCAGAGTGCTCCATCAAGTGTTTTATATTTATTCCTTGATCATAGAGTGTTTCTTCGGCATTTATGTGCCTTAATTAAGTTGAGTAAGCTATCATAAGCTTGTTGGATTTGTTTTATCAAGCTGCACGACTCGACAACAAATATGCTATATTTGGAGATCATTTGATCATCAAATGAATGTCTTGAAGCTTTCATATATGCTTCAAGCCTTTGATTTGGTCTCATTTGAGCTAGGATTTGATCGATTTTGATACTGTTGTTTCATATTGTCCAGATATTCACTGTGACTATAAATTTACTAAAATTAAAATTCAAATGATCTAAAATTTAATCTTGAAAATTACCAACTTGAATATATGTTAAAATCCGTGTCCAACCAAAATTGTTTTTTTGGTGAGTATCAAAAGTCTATATAAGTAGCTATTTAATGCTTAAAAGCAAATTTTATCCGTTGAAAAATAAGGTAGGTTAAACTGCTTCTAAATTTTATTGGTGGTTTAGAGAGATACGAGGGTTGAGAGGGAGAAGGTTAAGAAAGCAATGCCTCTGGGAAAATATTACTGCGATTACTGCGACAAACACTTTCAGGACACGCCAGCAGCTCGGAAGCGCCACCTCTCTGGTGTCCAACACCAGCGCAATCGAGCCCTATGGTTCGACTCTGTCAAAGGTATCCTTTTCGATCTAGGGTAGACTCCACCTTTTCTCCCAATCTCGAAATTCACAAACGGTTAGATTATAATTGGCTAACCTTTGATTGGATCTGGGACAATGGCAGAAACACAGGGAGGCATTCTTCTTCATCACGATGGGAGTGTAGCTTTGGGAATCTGCCACCATTTTGTCCGCTTGGTAAGGCTCTGGAATTTTCCCCGTTGGGCTCTATAAGTGAGATTTTGAAATGAATGGAAACCTAGCTAATTCGAACTGTCATTCGACAATAGCAAATAAGTAATTGTGGATTGGGCCTGGTTGGTGCTGGCGAATTCTCTCGTTTTTTTTTTTTTTCTTTTTTTACGAATTCTTTCTGCTTATGTTTTGTCCAATTAATTAACCAGTGTCCTGAGCTTGAATAAAAGTAGCTTCTCTCGCAAGTGCCTTTAACCTTTTTAAGTTTCAATGATTTACATGATCATCTATAGCCTCTTGATAGATTTGTTGTCATTACCTCTCACTTTATAACATCTGTTGTACAAAAGACCGTTTCCTTTTTTTGTGCGTTGAACAAAATGCGAATAGTTATTTGCAAAAAACTCCTTACAATTTAGTATTGTTGTGGACTAGAATATAAGCGGCTATAGACTTAGAAAGTTTTCGTCGAATCCAGTCGCTGATTTCGCCGTTCGCTGCTTTCACCATTCGCTCGCGCCTTTAGCCGAATACATATCGCAGGCTTCTCCGCAGAATCCAGTCGGTGATTCCGCCGAGTTCGTCCGAAGGAGGTGGAGAGGATTAGAGATATGCATTTGAGGGAGCTCGCCAAGAGGATACAAATGATTCTAGTAAAGGTAAGCGATGGGGTAGGAGAGTAAGTGCTTTTAATGCAGTGGGTTGGTTGTTTTATGTTGCCGTTTTGAGCCCTGTTTTGTCGGGATTTTTTGGGTTTAATGATGAATTATGTTAGATCGTCGGGAAAATGCATCGGGATTAATAATCCTAACCCATCAGTATGCGTTGCACTATTTTGAGGTTTTTGGGTTATGTTAATTTGTTCGGGATGAGTAGGGAAATTAGTATTTCAAATGAGAGTGGGTGAAAAGAATTAACTAAAATTTAGAGGGGTTATAGGGTTTTCTTCTTTTAAATTTAGAGGGGTAAAAGCCATCTCGAGCTTTCTCTTGATTCCACCGCAGTTTGAATTGTCTCTATCAAGTGAATCTTCTTGTTATGTGACCTGATTTGCCGTCTCAATCTATTGCATGTGATCAATTAGACCATTGAGCGAGCCTTACGCCATGCTTATATTCTGATAATTGTTTCGGATTCTCGCCTGCTTGAATATAGACGAATAAAACATGCACATGATGCAAAATGAGGTGAGATTAGAATGAATAGTACATCAAAGGTTGGTTAATTTAGTGATTAGAAATGCTACGTTTATATATATCAACAAAGTGTCCATAAAAAAAGTGTCGGTAGATTTGTTCATCAGTTTAAGGGGCTGCATCTTGTCTATTTTAGGCATAGTTTAATTAGAATTAGCTTAGATGCAGAGCTTATTTTGATATGGTTGTTGGGGCTTTGGCTATTAATTTTTTTTTTTTAATTTGAAGCTTGTGCATGTGATATGTGTATAAATTTGACTTAATCAGTTCAAATGTCAAAAGTTTTTCAATATAATTTTGATATTTAAATTATGCTTTTTTAAATCCTCTTTTAGCTCTATTATTGATTAAATTATATTATTTTGATCAATTATTTCAAAAATAATCAAACAAATGAATAATGTATATGATGGGATAAGATTTATCAATTGTCATATTTCAATTGATTTAAGATAGAAGTTTGTAGATGACACATTGCTAACAATTTGGATATGAAGTATGAATATATACATGAATGTTTATAAGTGATTAGTTTGTAACATAAAGGCCTCATTGGAAGGATTTTTTATGTAGCCTGTTGATGTAGGCAAGGAATGGGTCAAAATAAGTTGAGTTGAAAATTTTATAAGTTCTACTTGAATCAGCTCATTAATGAGCCTCTTCTTATGTTTCAAGCTCATAAATGCTTTCCTCTACTATATATCAGCTCATTAATGTTTAGTAGAGAGCCTTTTTAGCTCATAAATTGAGGTTCATTTCCCCATTTGTTATCCCTTTGGTTCCTGTGAATGGCTTTTGGGTTTTCTATGCCATGGCTCCTTGGTTTCCCTAGTTGGTTGCTGGTTTTTCGTGCTGGGTGGCCTTTCCCGTGCCTTGGTGCTTCGGTTCCGTGCGGGCCTCCTTGGCTTTTGCGTCTGCCTCTTCGGATTCCGCCTGGGCTGTTTTCCCGTGGCTTATGGGGGGGGGGGCTTTTATGTGGCTTTGGTGCTTCGTTTCCTAGAGTTGGCTATTGGCTTTTCATATTCCCTATTTAAATAAGCTTTTAAATTAATGTTGAGGGGTTGTTTGTATTCCTTCTCTCTTGCCTATATATAGAGTTGTTTTGGGATGTTTAGAAAATGTTATTTGAATGATTTTTGGAAATGTAAACCTGCGGGTTTTGTTGGAAAAGCTTGCGAGCTTTGTCCACTTCTTCTCTTCTTCTCGGCTTCTAATCTCTTTCATCTCTCCGCAAGTGATCACCTCACCTGTATCCCTCTTCTCAAAAGTAAGCAAGTTTAGGGTGTCTTATTAGAGTTTTTGTTTGTAAGTCGTTCAATTTTAAGAGTTGTAAGTCTTTATTTATAAAAATATTCGTTTATATGAAATGTAAGAGTTTGTTCTAAAATTTCTAAGTTATCTATTCTTTTTGGGTATTTTGTGTCTTCTTTTATATAGGAAGTTATTTTTCCTTTGTGATTACATTACCTGTAGGGTTATTTATGAGATAAACTCAATATTTTATTGAAAAATTTGTTACAAAAAATTTTATTGACATATGAAGTATTTGAATTTGTTTGCTTTTAGGTGATCATAAAATGTCAGATTCAGTTTAATCTTTAAAAAAAGATCTAACATGTAAATATGCTATTCTGACAAATGAATCCGAAAACACCAGTGTGACATGCAATTTTTGTAGTAAAATAACAAAAGGAGGAATTACACGCTACAAACAACACCTTGCTGTGGGTTTTAGGAATGCAAGGCAGTACTCTAAGTATAGCTGTCAATGGCGCAAAATAGCGCGCACCATGGCGCACGGCGCGGCGCACCTTCGGCGCCATGTTTATGGCGAGGCGCATGTGTTTAAAATAGCGCGCGCTATTTGCGCCACATATGAGCCATGGCCCATTGCGCACGGCGCAAAATAGCGTGCCAAATTGTTTTTAAATTGGGAGATTTACATACATACCACTTAATACTATTTTATTTACATATTTAACACTTAAAACTTTAATATTACATAAATACTACCCATAGTTCATTTTCATACCAAGTATGAGTGGTAGAAATGAAATATATGAGTGGTAGGAAAGAAATATAAGTGGTATATTTGATATTAAAATAATATAGGATGGTATGCATGTAATATTAAAATTTTAGGTGTTAGATATGTAAATAGGATGTTATAAAGTGGTATGTACGTAAATTTCCCTTTTAAATTTTCGTATACTTATGAATATTTTTTATATTTAAAAACATATCTATATTTGAAGATAAACGACTATTCATTGCCCTAATTTCAAGAAATATTTTCTGTTTGCTGCATCCGCCGAACACATCCCGCAGTCCCTAAGTCGAGGTCGCTGAATCTATCCCGAAGTCGAAGGTTTTTTGTTTTCTATTTGCTGCATTCGCTACTTCCGTCGAATCCAGCCGAATATGTTCTGAAGTTGAAGTCGTTGTTTCCGCCGAATCGTCCCGCAGAGCAGTGCTTCAGCCGAATATGTTCTGAAGTTGAAGTCGTCTGTTCCAATAAAAAATCTTACCAGCTGACTCTGATTTGCAACCTCCGTCTGTTCCGCACAGCTCTATTGTTTTGCACGGCTATTTCTTACAAGAATTTAGAACTTAACAGGTATGCTCGGTACCTTTAGGTACACGCTCGGTACACACTCGGTATTGCTAAGTACATGCATGATACCGCTCGGTACCGCTATGTAAATGCTCGGTACCGCTCGGTACAGCTCGGTACAACTAGGTACCAGCTCGGTACAACTAGGTACACGCTCAGTATATACTCGGTATTACTAAGTACATGCATGATACCGCTCGGTACCGCTATGTAAATGCTCGGTACCGCTCGGTACAGCTCGGTACCGCTAGTTACATGCTTTGTACCGCTCGGTACAGCTCGGTACAATTAGGTCGAACCTCGCCAGGGGGCAGCGCCCCCTTGGACCCCCGGCAGCCCCCATATTATGTTTCTTGGACAATATTATGTTCCTTTTATCTAAATTTGTTTGCTTTTAGGTGATCATAAAATGTCAGATTCAGTTCAATCTTTAAAAAAAGATCCAGCGTGGAAATATGCTATACTAACAAATAAATCCGACAACAACAGTGTGACATACATTTTTTTTGGTAAAATAACAAAATGAGGAATTACACGCCACAAACAACACCTCGTTGGGGGTTTTAGAAATGCAAGGCCACTCTAACTGTCCCGAGCATGTGAAGTCTGAAATTAAGGCATCCATATTGAAAAAAAAGATTTAAATGAACAGTTTAATGACATATCAGATGTCAACCTTGCTGAAGAAGAAGGAGAAGACTTTGATGTGATGACAGATGATATTTTAGTTTCTAAACCATCCAAAATGTTGCGGACAAATAAATCTTAATCAATTTTCTTGTTAATTGTCCAAGAGGTAGTGCATTCATAGAATCAATTGATGCTAGTTCTTTCTCCAAGAATGCTGTGAAAATGTTTGAACTTTTTTGCAAGTATATCGAGGTTATTGGACCACATAATGTGATCCAAGTAGTCACTGATAATGCATCCGAAAATGTTCTTGCAGGTTTGTCACAACTTTTATTCTAAAGTTATGTTATTTCATGAAGAATTTGTGTACATCTTAACTTAAATTATAATGACATAGCAGGAAAATTATTGATGGACAAATATCCTCACATTTATTGGACTCCTTGTGCTGCTCACTGTTTGGATTTATTAATGGAGGACATTTTCAAAATTCAAAAGCTAAGACGATGCTTTGAGAAAGCAGTGGCAGTACACAGTTTTATATATTCTAGGCCTCGCTTACTTGAGTTAATGAGAAGGTGCACAAATCAAAGAGCACTTGTCAAACCCGCAAAGACTCTTTGTGCAACAGCTTTGTTAACTTTACAACGTTTTCATCAACAACAACTGAACTTGAAGAAAATGTTTACTTGTGAGGAATTTATCTTGGGTCCTTATGCGAAAGAGGCTAAAGCAAAATAATCCGAACATACAATCTTACAGCAATCATTTTGGAACACTATAGTGTATGCCTTAAAAATAGCTGGTCCTTTATTAAAGGTTCTTAGATTGGTTGATGGAGAGAAGAAGCCCCCAATGGCTTACATATATGAAGCAATTGATAGAGCAAAAGAGGCAATTGCTGCAAGCTTCAATAACAGTGATAAGTATGATCAAATTTTTAAAATGATTGATAGAAGATGGGAAGTGCAATTACATCGGCCTCTACATGCAGCGGGACATTTTTTAAATCCTGAATATTTCTTCAATAACCCTGATATTGCCAAGGATAAGGAAATAGCTGATGGTCTTTATCAATGTATTGGAAGATTATCTCAAGATGTAGCTGAAGAAGATAAAATCAGTAATGAATTAAGTTTATACATTAGGGGTGAATGACTTTTTGGTATTCCTCCAGCTGTAAGACAAAGAACTACCCGATCTCCAGGTATCATTATTTACAAAAAATTAAGACTGATTTGTTATATAATATTGAAAAAAAATTCATTTCTTCCAGCTGATTGGTGGTTGTCATATGGACAAGGAGCTCCCAATTTACAAAGCTTTGCTATCAAAGTCCTAAGTTTAACATGTAGTTCATCTGGATGCGAATGCAATTGGAGTATTTTTGAACATGTAAGTATTTTATAATGTATGTTTTGATTTTTTATATATGTTCATAATATAGTAATGTAATAATATTTTAATTGCAGCTTCATAGCAAACGAAGAAGCAAATTGGATCATGGTCGCTTAAAGATTTAGTTTATATGAAATATAATAGAGCACTGATTCGGAGATTCAATCATCGTGATGTCATTGATCCTATTTCTTTGACTGAGATAGATGATGCAAATGAATGGTTAACAGGAAAATTAGATGATGAGTCTGATGAAGAAAATGACTTTATTGCTGGAGAGGAAGATTTAACTTGGACAAGTGTTGCTAAAGCTACTGGTGTTTATGATAAAAGTTATAATATTCGGAAAAGATCTAAAGGGAAAGAAAAAGAATCTTCAATTAGGCATGATATTGCTATTGAGAATGATGATGAGGAGGGTGATGAAGAGGATTATGAAGTAGGAGACATTGTTGAAGAAGATAATGAAGCTTTTTTAACATTTGCTGATGATGATGATTCCCAAGAAGAGTAGATTAAATTCATATTTGATCTTTTAAAAAAAGATTGTAATATTTGAATTATAAGATAGTTGGATGTTACTTAGTCGAATTTATATATGTTATGGTTGTCTTTTATTATTATGATAGCTTGTTTTTCATTTTTAATAATATTTCATATTCATGTTTATTATTTTATATTTTTTATATAGCTTGCGCCATGCTCAAAATAGCGCACGCCGCGCCGTGCGCTATGCGCCATGGCTCCAAATGGACCTTTGCGCCATAGTGCGCCATTCGCCCTTAATAGGTAACTGTCCCGAGCACGTGAAGTTCGAAATTAAGACATCCATGTTGATGGACAAATATTCTCACATTTATTAGGCTCTTTGTGCTGCTCACTATTTGGATTTAATAATGGAGGACATTTTTAAAATTCAAAAGCTAAGGTGATGCGTTGAAAAAGTGGTGGCAATACACAATTTTATATATATTCTAGACCTCACTTGCTTGAGTTAATGAGAAGGTGCATAAATCAAAGAGCACTTGTCAAACCCGCAAAGACTCATTTTGTAACAACTTTCTTAACTTTACAACGTTTTCATCAACAACAAATGAACTTGAAGAGAATGTTTACATATGAGGAGTTTATTTTGGGTCGTTATGCGAAAGAGGCTAAAGTAAAACATTCTCAACATACAATCTTACAACAATTATTTTGGAACACTATAGTGTATGCCTTAAAAATAGCTGATCCTTTATTAAAGGTTCTTAGATTGGTTGATGGAGAGAAGAAACTCCCAATGACTTATATATATGAAGCAATGGATAAAGCAAAAGAGGGAATTGCTGCAAGCTTCAATAACAGTGATAAATGATTAAGTTTTTAAAATTATTGATAGAAGATGGGAAGTGCAATTACACCGGCCTCTACATGCAGCGAGCTATTTTTTAAATCCTGAATATTTCTTCAATAACTCTGATATTAACAAGGATAAGGAAATAGCTGATGGTATTTACCAATGTATTGAAATATTATCTCAATATGTAGCTGAAGAAGATAAAATCAGTAATGAATTAAGTTTATACATTAGAGGTGAATGACTATTTGATACAGACAAAGAATTACCCGATCTCTATGTATCGTTATTTACAAAAACATTTAGACTGATTTGCATGTATATAGTATTGAAAAAAAATCCATTTCTTATAGTTGGTTGGTGGTTGACATATGGACAAGGAGCTCCTAATTTACAAAGCTTTGCTATCAAAGTCTTAAGTCTAACATGTAGTTCATTCGAATGCGGACACAATTGGAGTATTTTTGAAAATGTAATATTTATGTAGTTTATAATTTGTGTTTCTTTTTTATATATTCATAATATAGTAATATAATAATATTTTTTTGCAGCTTCATAGCAAACGAAGAAGCAACTTGGATCATGGTCGCTTAAAGGATTTAGTTTATGTGAAATATAATAGAGCACTGATTTGGAGATTCAATCATCGTGATGTGATTGATCTTATTTCTTTAACTGAGATAGATGACGCAAATGAGTGGATAATACGAAAACTACATGATGAGTCTGATGAAGAAAATGACTTTATTGCTAGAGAGGAATATTTAACTTGGACAAGTATTGTTAAGGTTTCTACTGTTTATGATAAAAGATATAATATTCGGGAAAGATCTAAAGGGAAAGAGAAAGAATTTTCAATTAGGTATGATGTTGCTATTGAAAATGAGGATGAGGAGGGTGATGAAGAGGCTTATGAAGTAGGAGACAATGCTGATGAAGATAATGAAGCTTTTTTAACATTTGCTGATGATGATGATTCCCAAGAAGGGTAGATTAAATTCTTTTTTGACCTTTAAAAAAATATTATAATATTTTAATTATGAGATATTTGGATGTTTCTTAATCGAACTTATATATGTTATGGTTGTCTTGCATTATTATGATAGTTTGTCTTTCATTTTTAATGATATTTCATATTTTTGCTTATTATTTTATAATTCTTATTTAATTTGAGCCATGTTTAAAAAGGTGCGCCCCGCGCCGTGCTCTATGCGCCATGCTCCAAAGGGACCTTTGTGCCTTGGTGCGCCATTCACCGTTAACAGATATGGGCTGACTCGTCCTTAGAATTTAGGATGATCATATTACAATGGTTTACTTTCAGATTGAAGTCCAGTTACAAATAAGTTGTGTATTCGAGTTGAATTCAGAGTCACTTAGAATTCTGGCGTCACTTGGAAATCGGGTGGAGTTTCGACGTCACAGGAAAGTTGGGCGGAATTTCGGTGTTGAACGTCAGACAGAATTCTGGTGTCACTTGGGCAGAATTCCGGCGTCACTTGGGTGTCGGGCAGAATTCTGGCGTCACTTGGGCTTCGGGCAGAATTCCGACGGTGGTCGAGGAGTTTCTTCCCTCCCATAGCTGTTAACGGCGAATGGCGCACCATGGCGCAAAGGTCCCTTTGGAGCTATTGTGCATAGCGCACGGCGCGGCGCACGTCATTTTGAACATAGCGCAAACTATATAAAAATTATAAAATAATAAGCATGAATATGAAATATTATTAAAAATGAAAGACAACCATAACATATTTAAGTTCGACTAATTAACATTCAAATACCTCATAATTCAAATATTACAATCTTTTTTTTAAAGAACAAATAAAAATTTAATCTACTCTTTTTGACGATCATCGTCATCAACAAATGTTAAAAAAGCTTCATTATCTTCATCAACATTGTCTCCTACTTCATTATCCTCTTTATTACCCTCCTCATCCTCATTCTCAATTGCAACATCATGCCTAATTGAAGATTCATTCTCTTTTCCTTTAGATCTTTCCCGAATATTATAGCTTTTATCATAATCACCAGTAGCCTTAGCAACACTTATCCAAGTTAAATCTTCCTCTCCAGTAATAATATCATTTTCTTCATCAGACTCATCATCTAATTTTTCTGTTAGCCATTCATTTGTATCATCTATCTAAGTCAAAGAAATAGGATCGATGACATAACGATGATTGAATCTCCAAATCACTGCTCTATTATATTTCTCATAAACTAAATCTTTTAAGCGACCATGATCCAATTTGCTTTTTCGTTTGTTATGAAGTTGCAATTAAAATATTAATTCCATTAATATATTATAAACATATATAAAAAATCAACACATATATTTTCAAAAATACTCCAATTACGTTCGCATCCAGATGAACTACATATTAGACTTAGGACTTTGATAGCAAAGCTTTGTAAATTGGGAGCTCCTTGTTCATATGCCAACCACCAATCAGTTGGAAGAAATGATTTTTTTTTTCAATATTACATAGCAAATCAGTCTTAATTTATTTGTAAATAATGATACCTGGAGATCGGGTAGTTCTTTGTCTTACAGCTAGAGGAATACCAAATAGTCATTCACCCCTAATGTATAAACTTAATTCATTATTGATTTTATGTTCTTCAGCTACATCTTGAGATAATCTTCTAATACATTGGTAAAGACCATCATCTATTTCCTTTTCCTTGGCAATATAAGGGTTATTGAAGAAATATTCAGGGTTTAAAACATGTCCCGCTGCATGTAGAGGCTGGTGTAATTGCACTTCCCATTTTCTATCAATTATTTTAAAAATTTGATCATACTTATCACTGTTATTGAAGCTTGCAGCAATTGTCTCTTTTGTTCTATCAATTGCTTCATATATGTAAGCCATTGGGGGCTTCTTCTCTCCATCAACTAATTTAAGAACCTTTAATAAAGGACCAACTATTTTTAAGGCATACACTATAGTGTTCCAAAATGATTACTATAAGATTGTATGTTGAGATTGTTTTGCTTTAGCCTCTTTTGCATAAGAACCCAAGATAAATTTCTCACAAGTAAACATTTTCTTCAAGTTCAGTTGTTGTTGATGAAAACATTGTAAAGTTAAGAAAGCTGCTGCAAAATGAGTCTTTGCGGGTTTGACAAGTGCTCTTTGATTTGTGCACCTTCTTATTAACTCAATTAAGCGAGACATAGAATATATAAAACTGTGTACTGCCACTGTTTTCTCAAAGCATCGCCTTAGCTTTTGAATTTTGAAAATGTTCTCCATTATTAAATCCAAACAGTGAGCAACACAAGGAGTCCAATAAATATGAGGATATTTGTCCATCAATAATTTTCCTGTTATGTAATTATAATTTAAGTTAAGATATATATAAATTCTTTATGAAATAACACAACTTTAGAATAAAAGTTGTGACAAACCTCCAAGAACATTTTCGAATGCATTATCAGTGACCACTTGGATCACATTATGTGGTCCAATAACCTCGATGTACTTGCAAAAAAATTCAAACATTTTCACAGCATTTTTGGAGAAAGAACTAACATCAATTGATTCTATGATTGCGCTACCTCTTGGGCAATTAACAAGAAAATTGATTAAGCTCTTCCCATTCCTCGACGTCCATCCATCTGCCATTAGAGAACAACCATATCGTACACAATCTTCTTGATGGCGTCGTAATAGCTCATGTGTATATCCAACCTCTTTCTTCAAACAAGTAACTCATACCTCATGATAACTAGGAGGTTTCATATCGGGTCCAAACTGCCCAAGTGCCTCCACCATAGTAGGGAAACTATCATAGTTCACAGCATTAAATGGAATCCTAGCATCGTACATCCATCTACTGAACACTTGAATAGCCCTTCCCCTCATTTCTTTTTTAGCTGCATCCATTTCTTTGCTAAACTGACCTTTTTATGGTTTATTACATCTTCAGGATTTGGTGTAAGGAAAGTATCTAATGGACCTTTAAGTCGTAATATTTTCAAGATAGATGTAGATGTCGATCCTTGACTAGATGTGTTAGATTTATTTGTCCGCAATATTTTGGATGGTTTAGCAACTAAAATATCATCTGTCATCACATCAAAGTCTTCTTCTTCTTCAGTAAGGTTGACATTGATATGTCATTAAACTGTTCCTTTAAATCCTTTTTTTTCAACATGAATGCCTTAATTTCAGATTTCACGTGCTTGGGGCAGTTAGAGCAAGGCCTTGCATTCCTAAAACCCCCAACGAGGTGTTGTTTGTGGCGTGTAATTCCTCATTTTGTTATTTTACCACAAAAAATGCATGTCACACTATTATTGTCAGATTCATTTATTAGTATAGCATATTTCCATGCTGCATCTTTTTTTAAAGATTGAATTGAATCTGACATTTTATGATCACCTAAAAGCAAACAAATTTAGATGAAAGAAACATAATATTATCCAAGAAACATAATATACGGGCTACCGGGGGTCCAAGGGGGCGCTGCCCCCTCTCGGGGTTCGACCTAGTAATTTTGAAGTTTGTTTGTATGGAAAGATACCGAACGGTATAGAGCGTGTACCTAGCTGTACCGAGCAGTATCGAGTATGTATCGAGGGGTACCGAGATGTACCGAGCAGTACCAAGCATGTAACTAGCGGTACCGAGCATGTACCGAGCATTTACATAGCGATACCGAGCGGTATCATGCATGTACCTAGCGGTACCGGGCGTGAACCTAGCGGTACCGAGTATGTACCGAGCATTTACATAGCAGTATCGAGCGGTATCATGCATGTACCTAGCGGTACCGAGCGTGTACCTAGCAGTACCGAGCGTGTACCTAGCGGTACTGAGCAAGTGCATAGCGGTACCGAGCGGTATCCAACATATACATAGCTGCACCGAGCATGTACCTAGCGGTACCGAGCATACCTGTTAAGTTGTAAATTTTTGTAAGAAATAGCCGTGCAAAACAACAGAGCTTTGTGGAACAGACGGAGGTTGCAAATCAGAGTCAGATAGTAAGATTTTTTATTTGAACAGATGGAGGAGGGGGCAGATTTGGCGGAAGCACTGCTCTGCAGGATGATTCAGGGGAAACAATGACTTCAACTTCGGGATAGATTCGGCTGGATTCGGCAGAAGCAGCGAATGCAGCAAACTGAAAACAGAAAACCTTCGACTTCGAGACAGATTCAGCAACTTCGACTTAGGGATTGCAGGATGTGTTCGGCAGATGCAGCAAACAGAAAATCTTTCATGAAATTAGGGCAATGAATAGTCGTTTATCTTAAAATATAGATATATTTTTAAATATAAAAAATATTCATAAGTATACTGAAATTTAAAAATAGTTTGGAGCGCTATTTTGTGCCGTGCGCAATGCGCCATGGCTCACATGTGGCACAAATAGCGTGCGCTATTTTAAACACATGCGCCTTGCCATGAACATGGCGCCGTAGGTGCGCCGTGCGCCATGGCACGCACTATTTTGCGCCATTGATAGCTATGTTCCCTCCTATCATTCTCTTCTTCTTGCTTGGGTCCCCTCTTAAGAGAAATGAGGGGCAATTTATATTTTTTTGAGGATGGTATGACCCGTAAATAGGAGGATCAAGGGCAAAGGTGGAGTGGTTCAGATGGACGATCGATAATGAATCCCTTGATCGTGGACTATTTGTCAGACATTTGAAGGTCTTAACGATATCGGAATTCGACGATCTTGGGCTCGTTGGATTCGTCTCGTCGAGTCGCTCGATTCAACTATAAACATGTCATGTTTAGAAATCGTTTGGTAATCCAAATTGTAGTGTGACATATCTAGTGTGACATGTCTCGTCAAGTCGCTCAATTACCGCTTGATCGGTAGTGTGACATATCTATGTATTCTTATTATGCTTGAAAGCATTTTGTAAATTTTGGTTAAGATTATTGAGGGTGATTTAAGTCATATTATTCTCTTGCTATCTTCTGATTGTAGTAAGCTTTGGGCTCTATTATGATTTAATTTCAATGCTTTATGTCGACTAGAGTTAAATATTTAATGTTTGGCATTCTGTGCAGAGGAAGCCACCATAAGTTTTCTTCAACTCAAATTTGTAGTGGACTATTGTCCTAAGCTTGCTTCAATTTTAATACCTGAGGTAAGCTCCAAGTAGAGTTTGGATTTTGGCTTCTTTTAGGGTGGTTTTCTTACTTCTTCTTAAAGCAGTTTTTTAGTATAAATATTAAAAATTTTGTACTAAAAAACTGCTTTAAAAAGCAGTTAAAAAGTAGTACGAAATGAAGCTTTAGGTTTTGTTTCCGATGGCTTTCTTACTGCTTCTTAAAGTAATTCTTTGGTACAAAATTTTATGTAGTAAGAAGCTGTTTTAGAAAGCAATAAGAAATTTGTCCCAAAGAAAGACTTAAATTTTGTTTGGGATTATTTTTTTATTGCTTCTTAAAGCATTTTTTCAGTATAAATGTAAAAATTAAAAATTTTAAACTGAAAAGTTGTTTTAAGAAGCAATAAGAAAATCGTCCCAAATGAAGTCCTAGTCATCATAATTAATTAGTTAAGCTCAGGCTCAAATTAGAGGTGTCAAAATAAATTATTACAACAAAACCAATTTTACTTTACTTTGTTTCTACCTAACCAAACAAGAGAAATAATTCTCTTATGTTTATTTTGCAGATAATCAAACACTCTCAAAGTATTCATAGTGCACTACATCACTTTAAATTGCATTTACTTTACACTGCATTTTCTTTTCAGGCAACCAAACAACCCCTATATTTAATTTACTTTGCATTTCTTTTTCATCCAACTAAACATAAAAAATTTCAAGACCTCTGCATTTGTAATATTTTACACCTTTAGAACTTCTAACCCAAAAACCCCTTAGCATTGTTTTTTTAGGAAACCAAATGACCTCTAAATCATGGTATCACTACTCAAGTAATGCCTAATTCATATACTAGAGGCATATAACAAAAATCTAGCGGTAATCTAGAATTTATGATAGATTCTCATAGTAGTAATATGATTTTAACAAGCTAAAGAATTTAAGACAAGGTTTTATGAAATGAATGATTTACTTGTAATGGTTTGCAAAATAGGGGCATAGTATTCTTCTTGTTTGTGAAGTATTAGAATCAACCGGTTTAACTTAATATATTTATGTTATATTTGTACTAGGATATGAGGTGTAACCACTCCATTGGTTCACTTGTTCTTGAACCGTACAGTCACAGGTCTATATATTAGGACGGTACAGGACATTGTATGATAGGCTGGATAATAAGACCTCTCTAATTCTTTATCTTTATTTTCCTGTATCTCCCTGTTTCCTTAGTTTCCTCATGGTATCAGAATAGGTCTCCGGTCTTGTTCGATGGCTCATTTCGCCACCTCTACCGTCGAAGATCGCCGATCTCAGTCGACCAATGGAGACACCGATCCGGTCATCTCCTCCACCCTGAAATTTCTCGTTTCCAACATCAAACACGTCGTCTCCATACAGCTTACTCCAGAGAATTACTCTTTATGGAAATATCAAATTCTCAAAATCATCCGGGCAAATGGATTCCAAAGCTTTCTTGATCCAACTTGCTCGCCTCCCGCTCAAACTTTGACAAATCAAGACGGTTCGTCTAAGCCCTACCCTCTTTTCTCTCAATGGTTACTTATAGATCAAAATCTTTCTGCTTTGATATGTTCAACCATTTCTCCGACTGTTCTACCCTATGTTATCTGTCTTGAAATTACCTCTGTCATATGGACAACTCTTGAAACTCAGTTCCAATCTACAAACCGCTCTAAGGTCATTCAACTCAAGAATGAGCTTCACAATATCTCCCTCAAGAACTCCACCATGATACAATACCTTACCGAAATCAAGTCTCTGGTCGACAAAATAGCCGCTGCCAGCTCTGTCGTTGACACACAGGACATAATCCTTTACATTCTCAATGTCTCCCTCCGTCATACCAATCCTTTAAAACTGCAATAAGAACCATGCTTACACCAATTCATATTGATCAACTATATCCTCTCCTTCTAAGTGAGGAGCTCAATCTTGCTACCGAAGCTGCCAGGTCCAATCCAAGTCCCGATCTCAACACGGCACTATTCACTTACCGTGGACGAGGTCGTAGATCTCGCGGCATAATTTCCTATAATAACAATGGCTCATCTAGAACCATGGCTAATGCGTCTATCATCTATCAAATTTGTCTCAAAAAGGGTCACTCGACCCAATCATGCTGGCACCGCCTGAATATTCAGTACACTCCTTCGTCCAAACAAACCACCACAGCTTTGCTGGCAAATTTCGAAAACACCGACTCCAGCTGGTTTTTGGATTCCGGGGCATCCACACATCTTACGAATTAACTGGACAACCTGTGGATCTCCAAACCCTATCAAGGCTCGGACAACATCACAATTAGTGACGGTAGCTTGGTAAACATTGCCAACACCAGGTCGGGAATCCTCTCGACCCCGTCACGTAAGCTGAATCTATTTCAGATCTTGCACACTTTTGCTATTCATTTCAATTTACTTTCCATCTCCCAACTAACCAAAGATAACAATATAGCTATCGTTTTTGACCCATCTGTTTTCGTCTTGAAGGACATGAAGACTCACAGAGTTATATTCAGAGGTCCATGTAAAGCTGGCCTGTACAACTACTCAACACCAAGCGCTCGCCGTCTCCACATCGTAGACTGAGTCTTGGCACCAAAGACTTGGACACTCGCACAAACATGTTTTTTATTTGATTTCTCGTTGTAACCCCAGTCTCAATCTAGGCAAATATTCAGCTAACTGTAATTCTTGTGCCACCTCTAAATGTTATAAACTTAGATTTGAACTTTCTAAACATCATAAAGATACCCCTCTAGCTCTTATTCACTCCGACGTTTGGGCACCTGCTCCCATGATTTCAATTTAAGGTTTTAAATACTACGTCATTTTCATTGACGACTTTTCTAGATTTACTTGGTTATTTCCCCTACATCAGAAATCTGAAGTTCTTGATACGTTCATTAACTTTAAAAATCAAGTAGAAAAGTACATGTCAACTAAGATTAAAACAATAAGAACTGACGGCGGAACTCAATACGTTAATCATGCCTTTGCCACTTATCTTCGCTCTCATGGTATTCTTCATCAGATATCGTGTCCCTACACTCCAGAGCAAAACGGTTTAGCTGAGCGAAAACACCGACACATCACTGAGACAACTCGCACACTCCATACGGCGTCTATTCCATACTTATATTGGTCGGATGCTGTTTTGACTATGACTTACCTTATAAATAGAATGCCCTCTAAGACTCTCAATGATCTATCTCCTTTTGAACTCTTTCACAAAATCAAACCTGAAAACCGTCATCTCAAGACCTTCGGGTGTGCTTGCTTTCCCCTTACACCGTCGCATTCTAGACACAAACTCTAGCCAAAAGCTACACCTCACATCTTTCTTGGTTACTCGGATGTTTACAAAGGCTACAAATGCCTTGATTCTTCTAATAATAAGATCACTGTCTCCGGGCATACCACTTTCAACGAGCAAGCATTCCCATTCTCAGCAGCTGTCGGTTCTCAATCCACACCTCATGATGATCTGTCCCCTCTCCTTCTTACACCTATGTCCACATTTCAACCTAATACCTCAACTAAGTCTCCCAACCTATGCCACACTAATCCATCTACCCGTACCCCCTCATGTTCACCATCTCAACTCCCTATGTCTGAATCTTCTAATCCTTTTGAAACATCTCAGCCCGTGGCCAAAGCTAACTTACCTTCTCACCCCATGATAACTCGTAGCAAGACGGGCTTTCTTAAACCTCCCATCAGACTAAACCTGCTGCATAAACAAACACCTTCTAATCCTAATCAGGACCCAATGACTTACTATGACGCTGTCCATAATTCTGAATGGCGTCAAGCCATGGCTATGGAATTCCTCGCTCTCCAACAGCAAGGAACATGGAGCTTAGTTCCTCCTCCACCAAACGTCTCAGTCTTGGGTTGCAAATGGACGTACATGACAAAATTTCATATAGATGGTTCTATAGCTAAACATAAGGCAAGACTTATTGCCCAAGGCAACCATCAAGAGTATGGGCTGGATTATACAGAAACATTCAACCCAGTCACAAAGTTACCAACCATTAGAATACTGCTTGCGGTCTCCTTATATAATAATTGGCATGTTCAGCAACTAGACGTGGCAAACGCATTCCTTCACGGCCACCTCTCTGAGACTGTATATATGGCTCAACCGAGAGGGTTCGAAGACAACATTAACCCGGATCACGTATACCGTCTTCACAAATCTATCTACGGATTAAAAAAGGCTCCTCGCCAGTGGTACAACGCATTCACGGAATTTCTGGTAACACTCGGCTTCTCCCACAGCCAATCGGATCCATCGTTACTAGTGTACCGTCAAGCCCAGACTCGTATCTACCTGCTTGTATACGTTGATGACATACTTATATCCAGGAACAACAAGGAGGCTATTCGTGATATTCTAGCCAAACTCAACAAAGAGTTCTCTATGAAACATGTAGGGGAGGTCAATGAATTTCTTGGTGTAAAAATAACTAGACTTTCACATCAGTACTTCCTTACCCAGACGAAATATGCTTCCAAAATTCTTCAACAAGCCGACCTTCTATAGTGCAATTCTCTAGCCAATCCCACCTGCACCAAATTACCGGAGGTCTTTCACAATGACATTCTTCTCCAAGACAACAACCTTTATAGGCGTCTCACGGGCTCGTTACAATATTTAACAATAACTCGTCGTGACATTGCCTTCAGTGTCAATCAATTATCTCAACACATGCATAACCCCCAACCTCAACACATATACATGCTGAAATGTCTTCTTCGATATATCAAAGGTACGCTAAACTTTGGCATCCTGATTACAAAATCTAACCTTCTTCTCACTTCTTTTTTAGATGCCGACTGGGTGAGTGATCCTATCTCCCGTAAATCCACATCCGGCTACTGCTCTTTCCTGGGTGACACAATTATTTCCTGGATAGTTAAGAAGCAGCATACGGTAGCCCGCTCTTCCACGGAATCTGAATATAGGGCGCTTGCGGCATTAACGTCTGATATTATCTGGCTTTGACGGCTCCTTCAAGATTTCGACATCAATCAAGATCATCCAACAAAAGTATACTGCGACAACACCTCCGTCATTGCTCTCGCAAATAATCCGGTCTTCCACGCTCGCACAAAACATATCGAGATAGACCAAGGATTTATACGGGATCACATACAACAAAACAAAATATCCATCTTACCAATAAGTACGATCGATCAAGTGACTGACATACTTACAGAGTCTTAATCTACACCTCGCTTTCATAAACTACGTCACAAACTGAAGGAACCGACCGATTTAACTTAATACATTTATGTTATATTTGTATTAGGATATGAGGTGTAGCCACTCCATTTGTTCACTTGTTCTTGAACCGTACAGTCACAGGTCTATATATTAGGATGGTACAGGACATTGTATGATAGGCTGGATAATAAGACTTCTCTCTAATTCTTTATCTTTAGTTTCCTGTATCTCCCTGTTTCCTTCAGTTTCTACATGAAGTTTTAAAACTTACTTTTTAATGAAAAGGCCATGGTATAGTGAGTTTTATACAAATAGCCTAAATGTGAATAAGCCCCTTTAAAAGTAAATAGGTTAGATTTGACTGCATTTACTCAGCATTGAATTTGCAAATAAAATGAATTATCTCGTAAAAGAAAATTTTTATAGATCAAATACAAAATAATTACGAAGCATGTAAATTCCTTA
The DNA here is from genome assembly GCF_001605985.2 of Dendrobium catenatum. NCBI lineage: Eukaryota > Viridiplantae > Streptophyta > Magnoliopsida > Asparagales > Orchidaceae > Dendrobium > Dendrobium catenatum. The sequence continues at coordinate 27,681 of NW_021318653.1, forward strand.
AATTGTGTTTTTACCAAACCCAACTGCCTAAAATAAGGACATGTGGCTTGCAGAGAAGCTCCATCTTCTTCCAGCATGGGATTCACAATCTTTGTTTTATGTGATTTAATTATATTTTTCATTTTGCACTGATTACAAAATGAGCTCTAAGCCTCATTTCATTTGTTCAAATCAATTTTCTTCCCCAGTTTTTCTTGTTAGATTGTCGACTTTAGGATTTACAGCATGGGGTGCGCACAAACATTGTTTTCTGCACCTGTGCTTATCAAAGAATGATGTCCTTTAGTACTTTGGGAGTGTCGGGATGCCTTTTCTCTTCGTATCACTGGATACCCATTAGTACTTAATTTTTTATTCATCTAGTCCTGCCGAACTTTGGAAATTCTTAGCATGGTTTCTTATCTTTATCTTTATTATTTTGATTGGAAGTTTTCAATATTATAGGGAAGCTGTAAATATGGTGATAGATGCAAATACTATCATCCTACTCAAAATGAGACAAATGCAAATCAGATTATAACAGGTAAGTATTTTATAGAAAAACTTTGTTTTGTTTGATAATCTAAGATTGTTTTTCTTTACTTGCATAAAGCAAGCCTGTTCATGCCATTTGATTCTTAGTTATCATTGCACATGTTCAAAGCTAACAATCCATTTGATTTATTTAGATAATAACCCTTTCTCATTCTCTTAAACAATTTCGATGTATTTGTTAGATATCTATATCTGCTTAATACATAATATAAAATTTCATTTCGTTACAAATGATAGCTATGCGACTTCTATGATCAAGTAAACGCTACTATTAATTAGAATGTGTCAAGTAGGAATAGTCCAGGCATCTGAATAAGGTGCAATATTAAAAGAATTATGAAGGTGATTTTACAAGTGAATAGATGTGAATAGTGAGAGAAGCACATTGGTTTATCTATAAGTGTGATATGAAATAATGGAGCATAAAAATTGCTAGCATATGTTTTAATTTATACACACACACACACACACACACATATATATATATATAAGATTTTTACATTTTTTTATGATTAGTTTAACTTTTCTTAGAGACTTAGATAAATAGATTTTTATATTTTTAGAGGTGTTCAAGAAGAATATTTTTAATATTTCATTTGTTGAAGATCTTGAACAAATGCTCAGTTATTTAAAATTTATTAAAAAACATTTCAAGTAAGAAAATAAAGTTTGGTGATTTTGAGATTGTGACATTGACTGAGAGTGTTGCTCTTATTTTAAAGAAACTTACACAAAAGTTAAAGGATCTACGTAGTTTCACCATTCCTTGCATCGCCGGGGATAGATTTTTTGATAAGGCACTATGTTTCTATGAGCTAGTATTAATTTGTTGTCTTCTCCATCTTTAGAAATTAAACCTATGAGAGGTTCAACCTACCATTGCGTGATGTAGGACATGTATGAAATTATGATTTAGATAAGGGCTTTGCACGCTTGATGATTAAGAGCAAATTAACTAAGCTTTATGGTGAATTAAACAATAAAATAAAACATAAAAAGCGGTAAATACAAGCTTAGGCCAATTTACTTGCGAAAAGTAAAAGCCACATAACAATCAATTACTGCTGACGTTGCATATGAAATAGGTTTCAACAATAAATTCCTAATCTAACAATAAGATTAGGCATGTGAGGTTCCCTCACTGAACTCTCCTACACTTACTAGGCTTTAACGGAGTGTTTCATGACTTATATGATTCAATTAAAACCACAAATAAGGATCAACGATGAAGGAATGAGAGAAGGAAAAAAAAGTCCACCTTTGTCAAGATTAAACTTGAAATAAAGCTGTAAGGAAGAAATTTTGGAATTTGGACAGCTGTTTGATGGCTATTCTATGTAGAGACAGCACTTAGGAACCTTCCGGCCAGGTTGGGCAGCAGTTGGTGGCTGCAGGAACTTTTGGACAGCACATCTCTATGTCCAGAAAATTCTTGATAGCAAGTTACTCAATCCTGGAAAACTGGACAACAATTATAATAGCATGGACAACAGCTTGTATTGCTAGGAATCCTTGGGCAGATCACAGGACTTGCCCAAAAATTTGAACAGTATTTTGGAGGAGAAAAATTCAGACTTCACGGTCTCTGGATGCAGTGAACTAAGGAAAATTGTAGGGGGTGGGGGGGAATTCGTGAACAGCAGTAGGAATATCCTTGGGTTTGATTTGCTTGCTTAGGTGGCAAGTTACTTAGATCCCCAAATTAAAATTGGAGGTAGAAGGGATTGAAAGTTTCCTAGAATTAGGTTTCTCCTTTGGAAACAAATCAAGGGTTGGAGAGAGAGGAGGGGCGGGTAGAGAGAGAGAGAGAGGTTTTGAATTATTACCCAAGAGAGGAGCTTGCCTTTTGGAAATAATTCCATAGGAATCCAAGAGGGGGCCGGCGACATATGGAGAGGTTTGGGGAAGTTAAGCAAGTGTATTAAGACTTAAATGGAATTCCCCAATTATAAGAAGTAGAGTTATTCCAATCTAATTTAAATTTAATTTGGATTTGATTTTAGAAATTTTCCTAAAATAGAATTCTATTTTAGGAAATATTTCAAATTTCAAATTTGAATTAAATTATTGAAATTAAATAACTTTTCCAAGAGAAGAGAATCAAGAAAGGAAAGAAATCAAGTGGAAATTAGGAAATCGGAGGCAAGGGGAAGAGGGTGAAACTTGTGGCTAGGCTAGGGCTTGGTGGAGGTGGAGGGGTCGGATAGGTCACCCAATTAAGGAAACCATCTTGGGTGGCCGGCGGCTAGGTGGGGTGGGGAAGAGGGTAAGTGGGTCGGTGGTTGTGGTGGGGAACTTGGCCGACGACGAGGTGGAGTGTGGCTAGGGAATTCGGCAAAATTTGGATGGGGATGTTAGTGGCTTAAGGGGAAAGGAAATGGAACGAAAGAAAGGTAGAGGAAAAAGAACCATGAACCAGGCTGTCTTCCAAGTTGGTGGGTGATCCGATTTCCCTCCCTAGGGACAGTGGCGGAGCCAGAAACATTTATTAGAGGGGGCACAAATTCTTTAAAAAAATTTTCCCTCAACTTTTTTGCATCCGGGCTTGGGACCAACATAGGCAGTTTTAATTTTTTTTTAAAAGATTAAATACTAAATATAAGATGAGAAATACTTACAATTTATTGTGTCTTCTCTTCATATTTTGAAAAAGATTAACAATTCCATCATTTTCAATACAATCCAATATTTCCTTCTCAATATATGCGAGTAAAATATCATTCATCCACTGATCTCCAATCCTATTTCGCAGTCGAGTTTTAATGATAGCCATTGCAGAAAATACTCTTTCTACTCTTGCTGTTGCAGCCAACAAAACTAAAGTGAGTTTTAATAGCTTGAAAACAAGAGGATATAAAATATCTTTATTGTTCTGTATCATTGTCTCAGCAAGGTGTCCAATATCTTTTAACAATGAAAACTGTGGATCTGACTGCATATCCATGATATAAGTTTCCAACTGATTGTCTAGAATTTTCAACTCAACAGGAGTAAAATCACATGGATAAAGATGTGTCATTCGAATTAATCTGTCTTTACTGAATGCACAAAAAGATCTAGATGGATTCAAACAGGCAATAGATAAAAGTAACTAAGTATTCGTCCTGTAAAATGATTATTTAACTCTTGAACTTGCATAACTGTGTAGAAAATTTCAACTCTAAAGTGATGTAAATTTGTCATATCTTGAGCTCTACGACGAGGCCGTCCCCGAGCAACCCATCTATCATTCATGTCAGGAATATCTATTTTGTGTTGCTCACAAAAAGAAGTTAGCTTGATGATGAACTCTTCCCATTTGTTATCTCTCATAACTTGTAGCCTATTTTTACATATTCGAACCAAAGACATGGCATTTACAATGTTCTGTTCTTTTCTTTTCAAAGCTTGTGACAACTCAGCAGTTATACCAAGTTTATCCTTCATCAATAGTAAACATAATGAAAATTCGAATGATTGCATTGTCCCTAATAATGCGAAAGCCTCACCTTTTTGTTCAGAATTGATACCATCTTCAACAACAACTTCTAGAATATTAATAACTGAGGGGAGCATTGTAATCAATCTAATAATTGATTCATAGTGTGATCCACATCGTCTATCACCTGACCGCTTGAGAGTTATTTCTTAATTCAACCCTTGTCCAGTTACTAGTTCTCCATTATGTAATTATTAAAGTTCTCTCCCGTTGCTTATCTCGAAGTTGGTCACGTCGCTTGCATGAAACCCCAGCAATATTCATCATATTTGAAATTACTGAGAATAAGAGAGCAATTTGAACATGATTTTTTGCAACATATATTAAGGCTAATTGGAGCTGGTGTGAGAAGCAATTAATGTAATGTACTGCCTTATTCTCAGTGAGAAATAATGCCTTTAACCCATTAAACTCCCCACTCATATTACTTGCTTTATCATATCCTTGACCACGCAATTTGGATATACTTAAACCATAAGTTGAAAGAAATTCTTCTATGAATTTTTTGAGACTTATAGCCGTTGTATCAGGAATATGAATAATGCCTAGAAAACATTCAACAACCTGACCTTTTTCGTTAACGAATCGAACCACAATAGCTATTTGCTCTTTTGAGGAAATATCGCGTGCTTCATCAACCAAAAGAGAAGTAATTTTCTCCAATTTCTTTCTTTAAGAAGTCTGTGATTGCAATCGATATAGCTCTGGTGATATCCTTTTGAACTTTTGGTGCAGTTAACTTTAAATTTTCTGGAGCATTTTTTAGCACCACATTATTTATCTCATTGCTATGTTCAGCTAAAAATTATAACAGTTGAAGAAAATTTCCTTGATTTCCGGATGCGTCAGACTTGTCATGGGCTCTAAAAGCTAGCCCTTGCATTAAAAGAAAACACACACAATCAACCAATGCATTTAGACGAGTCTGATATGCAGTTGTGGCATAATATGTTTGCTTCTTAAACATTAAACCAATATGTTGACTTTGATTCATCAAGTCTTCATAGTTTTGTCGTGCAATATTGTGCGCACTATTATGACTCCCACCATGAAGTTCAAATCTATTTGATATTTTCCAATTTGAAAATCCATTCTTATTGAATGCATCATCATCCTCATTTCCTCTACCTGCTACTTTAAATTGGTAACAATATAAACAGTAAGCCTTATCTTTGCATATGTTGTATTCTAACCAATTAGAATATTTATCAAACCACACAACATTGAATCGTCTATCCTTTGCCCCAAATTTGGTTTTAGAAAATTCATGAATGCGAGGTTGGAATGGTCCTCTTTGCAAGTGAGCTCGACGAACTTTATCTTGAATATTATGAGAAAATTCATAAATAGGAATTCACAAACCAAGATCAGATGGAAGGTTCTCTAAATCTACTTCTTGATTTCTTGATGATTCAATTTCCATGCGAATTCTTTTTTGACTTTGCTCCTCATCTTTTTTGTTTGTTTCATTTGAACTCTGTGAAATCTTCTTAAAATATTTCTCCATGGCAAAAACCTAGTTATTATTTTGTAAGATCAATCGACAATCGGTTAAGAACTTTACAAATTATAAGACTTATGTTAATTAACACATAAGATCCACAATCATAATATTGACATCCAACAAGAATGCATTGAAAGAAATAATAAAAAGGTTAGTGCATGAATAACTCATAAAAGAATTCAATGTTTTTTAAATTTCATTCTAACTAATTTTTATAAGAATATTCTTATTAACAAACTTCTCAGCAGCCAATCAACTATTCCACATAGCTAAATTAAAGAAAATAAGTAGATCCAGTATAAACTTTTAAGTGTGTGGCAGATCAAATGAAGAACTTAAAAAAAACAAATATTACTACTTTGATGTAACAATTTAGGTACCAAAAATAAAAAAAATTTTAAGGAAATATTTTGATCTTAGAACAAAGACGATCATTCAAACAAGATTAAAAAACTTACAAAGATTTGACGATATTTCTTTCAGGAGAACTCTGATCACCGACACCTTCAGGTTGTAATTGCGGGAGGACCGGAGGAGAGAACTGAGAACAGGTCGGCGCCTTGGGCTCTCGACGGTCTTCTCGTCCCTTCAAGCTTCGTTCGTCAGGGCTAGGAGGAGCGAACAGAGGGCCAAACGCGTCGTCGATGGAAGGCGATTCATCTGGAGCACCAAGCACGAGCAGTCCGCAATCGGAGCGTTGGCCGTCGAACAAGCCAGGCGAATGGGCGGAGCATTGGCCGTCGAACAAGCCGGCTAGGGAGGCGAATCATGAACAAGCCACGAACAAGCCAGGCAAATATGGAGGAGCAACTGAGTCGTCCGTCGAATGGGAGGCGAATCGTGAACAAGCTGGCTAGGGAGGCAAATCGCGAACAAGCCGGGCAAATACGGAGGAACAACTGAGTCGTCCGTCGAATGGGAGGCGAATCCCTGGAGTAAGCATAGAAAATTAGTTTTTTTTCTTTGTCGGGCGAATATGAAGTATCGCCTATAGCTTTCAAATTTGCGAGGGGGGGGGGCACGTGCCCCCGTGGCCCCCCCCCCCCCCCCCCCCGTGGCCCTCCCCCCCCCCCCTCAATCCGCCACTACCTAGGGATTTCTCCAAAGCTCTCTCCTACAACTCTCACAACTCTCCAAAGACACATGTGCAGGAACTTTCTTATAATTCATTCATTAACCTTCAAAGAAGAAGAGGGAGGCTTTAAATAGCCCATACAAGGAGAAAATATAAAGTACTATAATGCCCCTTGGGCTTACACATACCTAATCCCTTAAGTAAGGGCAAAAATGGAAAAGCATAATAAAACTTCATGAAATATAAATATTACATTAATAATAAATATGAAAATTAAAAGTAGAGCGATGTAATCGTGGTCGTAGATCGACGACCACGCCTCTAGTAAACTTTCAATGTCTTGATGTCCTCATCATTCTCCCGAGGTAGGAAAGAACTCGACTCTGTCGAGTACACGTCCCGGGTGCTCTCGTAGAACTCTAGTGCGTCTGGGTCGATCTACTGAAGCTCCTCGCGCTCTAACTCAGTGTTCTCTGACTTGGGCTTGCCTCTTCACCTAATCAAATACCTTGTTCGTCCATTTTCTTTTGTGGATATGATGTCATCAATTAGAATCATGTCAACCTTCTCCGCTATAGGTGTTTTGGGGATATTTGAGAGTGGAGGTAGGCTTGGGATCTCACAAGGTGGGGTTACACAAGGCTCATTTTAAAGTGGATTTGGCGGGTTGAACACTAGACCCTCATAGGCAACTAGATCTTCTATGTTAAAGGAGGGATTAATGTTGAATTATGCATGCAGACCCATCACGTAAGCATTGTCATTGATTCTCTTGATTATTTTGAATGACCCCACACTTTTGGCATGTAATTTCTTAAGTCCCTTGTGGGAACCGTTCCGGACGAGTCCATGCCATCACTGAGTCACCAACCTCAATAGTTTTAAATATTTGTTTAAAATCAACAAGAAGCTTATAATTAATGTTGCTCTGCTCAATTTTGCATGCAATTTTCTTATGTAAGTCATGCAGATGTAATGCTAATGTGGATGCAAGAGACTCGGTGTGCATGATGATTGACATGGATTAAGAGCTCACACAAAGTTTTAAACGGAGGGAAATTTTTGACGAAAATAGACACACACAAATACTGACTCACAAGCACACATAGATAGGAATAAAGATGGACCAGTCACAAAATGAGAGGACATAAGATTTTTATGTTTAAGGGAATGGGTGTAGGAGAAGCAATGAAGACATCCTTAGCAAAAAGTGTATTCCCATAGAGAGTTTCAACTAGGGTCATAGATAGTCTCCTAGGGGCAGCAGGGTAATCTAACAAAATTATCCAACTAGGAGAGAAATGGTCCTTAACAGGGAAGGACAAGAATATGGAGGAAATAACGGAGGAATCCGGAACATGATAAGACGATAGGTCCTGACTCACAACCATAATGAGATAACCCAAGGAGTCACCAGCAGGTATGAGACTCAAAAGATGGGGTAGAGTGTCTGGAACAGATGTGGGCACAACAGTTAGAGAGGTGACATGAAAGTATGAGCTAATACTCACTCTAACATTAAAGTTGGTATGCAGAATGGTGAGATATGTCCAATCAAGATAGGCACACTCTTTCAAGTGTAAATCTAAAGGAGCAACTCCTAAAATAGAATCCAATAAAACAAAAGGATGCTCATTTTACAAATTAGGCTCAGAATAATTCAAATTCAGACTACTATCTTTCGAATTCCATTTCAATATGCTCAAGGTCAGATCTGTTTCTTTCGGGATCAAATTAGTATCATCTAGGCAGACCTTATCCAATGGGATATCCTTGATGGGATTATGATCAAGATGGATTAAGGTATCAATGTCCAAATGTTCTAAATCTCCTAAATCAGGGTTTAAGTCATGCTGGGAGTCTAATTCAATCACTTCAGTTTCATCCTCAAAGAAGTTATCGTCATCAATAATATCATTGGTATCCACGAAATAGATGCACTTAGTTTCAGGTTTAAGAGACTTTTTCTTTGTAATGCATTTTTTTTGTTGAAATTACACTTGAAGGGTCAAAGACTGGGGAGGCTAAAGGTTGGGTAGCCTCAAAATTGACATTAAATAGAAAGGTGATCAAGTCACCATGAGGTGAGGTAAATCGAGATCCACCACACAGAGAGGATTCGTGCTCAGACAAGGGGGACTGGGATGGCTAGGAGTCGGCCCAAATGGGGAGTCATATGGGACCGATCCAACAGAAGACCTAGTAGAGGTTCGACCATCAAGGCTAGGTGAGGACCTACAGAATGGGGCAACAACCCTGATGTTACTAAGGGGGATGGGTGGTCTTGACCACAGTGATATCCATGATTTGTTCCAAAAAAAGAGGCAGGGTAGTGTTCTAGATGAAGATTACTAGGTGTTGGGGTAAGGGGAGGTGGAGGTGGGAGAAGGAGATATTTTAATTTAAGTTCTCGGCTCATGTCTTTCCAATCAGAAGTAGGGTATTCACCATAAGACTCTCTATGATCTTCTACCCTTATCCAAAATTGACGAGCACGACCGTTTAGGCGAGCCTTAGCAATGCGAACCCCGTGGGACTCAAGAATATCATGTGATTCAAAATAGTTTTCTGACTGTCTAATCCATTCCTCAAAGTAGTAAGGATTCGAGAAACCATCAAAGGTGGGCAGACGGTTATGTGACTCTAAGTGAGGTTGTTGCGGCTTGGGCTCAGGACTAAGACGATAAGCTGAGTGGGTAATCTTTTGACTAACATGATTGACCGAATGGGGTACATACCTAGAGTGGGGAGAGTCAACATGCTTCTCTATCATGGTTTTAGTTATAGAGCCCACTAGGTTAACTAGGTCATCTAACTTCTTTCGAAGTCCTATCGGGTTCATGGGAAGCGCTAAGTGAAACCTAATAAAGATTAGGTGTAAGGGACAACACTTTGTCACTAAGAAACTAGCCTAACATTCGCTAGATGTGAGCAGGAATGATGTGGATAGCAAGCATAACAGTAACTTAAACTAGGTTAAATGATGATATGCATGCAACAATACATAAGAAAGGTTAGGTAAGCTCCTAGGATGACTTCTAGCACATGTAACCCATGCTAGCCATGCTCTGATACCAGATGATGTAGGACATGTATGAAATTATGATTTAGATAAAGATTTTGCACGCTTGATGATTAAGAGCAAGTTAACTAAGCTTTATGATGAATTAAACAATGAAATAAAACATTAAAAATGGTAAACGCAATCTTACGCCAAGTTACTTGCGAAAAGTAAAAACCACATAACAATCAATTACTTCCGATGTTGCATATGAAATGGGTTTCAACAAGAAATCCCTAATATAACAATAAGATTAGGCATGTGAGGTTCCTTCAACTCTCCTACATTTACTAGGTTTTAGCGGAGTGTTGTATGACTTATACGATTCAATTAAAACCATAAGGATCAACGATGAAGGAATGAGAGAAGGAAAAAAAGTCCACCTTTGTCAAGATTAAACTTGAAATAAAGCTGTAAGGAAAAAATTCTGGAATTTGGACAGCTGTTTGACGGCTGTTCTGTGTGGAGACAACACTTAGGAACCTTCTGGCCAGGTTGGGCAGCAGTTGGTGGCTGCAGGAACTTTTGGACAACACATCTAGATGTCCAGTAAATTCTGGACAGCAAGTTACTCAATCCTGGAAAGCTAGACAGGAACTATAATAGCATAGACAACAGCTTATATGGCTAGGAATCCTTGGGCAGATCACACGACTTGCCCAGAATTTTGAACAGTATTTTGGAGGAAAGAATTCAGACTTCACGATCTCTGGATGTAGTGAACTAAGGAAAATTGTAGGGGGGAATTCGTGAACAGCAGCAGGAATATTGATTTGCTTGCTTAGGTGGCAAGTTACTTAGATCCCCAAATTAAGTTGGAGGGGGAAGGGATTAAAAGTTTCTAAGAATTAGGTTTCTCCTTTGAAAACAAATCAAGGGGATTGGAGAGAGAGGAGTGGTGGGTAGAGAGAGAGAGAGAGAGAGAGAGAGAGAGAGAGAGAGAGAGGGTTTAAATTATTACCAAGAGGGGAGCTTGCCTTTTGGAAATAATTCCATAGGAATACAAGAGGGGGCCGGTGGCATATGGTGAGGTTTGGGGAAGTTAAGCAAGTGTATTAAGACTTAAATGGAATTCACCAATTAAAAGAAGTAGATTTATTCCAATCTAATTTAAATTCAATTTGGATTTGATTTTAGAAACTTTCCTACAATAGGATTCTATTTTAGGAAATGTTTCAAATTTCAAATTTGAATTAAATGATTGAAATTAAATAACTTTCCCAAGAGAAGCGAATCAAGAAAGGAAAGTAATCAAGTGGAAATTAGGAAATCAGACGCAAGGGGAAGAGGGTGAAACTGGCGGCTAGGCTAAGGCTTGGTGGAGGTGGAGGGGTCGGATGGGTCACCCAATTAATGAAATCATCTTGGGTGGCCGACGGCTAGGTGGGGTGGGGAAGAGGGTAAGTGGGCCGGTGGTTGCAGTGGGGAACTTGGCCGGCGGCGAGGTGGAGTGTGGCGAGGTGGAGTGTGGCTAGGGAATCTAACGGCTAAGAGGAAAGGGAACTGGATGGGGTTGTTGGTGGCTTAATCGGGAAGGAGGAAGGGAAAGTAAAAGGGACGAAAGAAAGGTAGAGGAAGAAGAACCACGAACCCGGCCGTCTCCAAGGTTGGTGGGTGATCTGATTTCCCTCCCTAGGGATTTCTCCAAAGCTCTCTCCTAAAACTCTCACAACTCTCCAATGACACATGTGCAGGAATTTTCTTATAATTCTTTTATTAACCCTCAAAGAAGAAGAGGGAGGCTTTAAATAGCCCATATAAGGAGAAAATACAAAGTACTATAATGCCCCTTAGGCTTACACGTACCTAAGCCCTTAAGTAAGGGAAAAAATGGAAAAACATAATAAAACTTCATAAAATAAAAATAATACATCAATAATAAATATGAAAATCAAAAGTAGAGTGATGTAATCGTGGCCGTAGATTGACGTTCACGCCTCTAGTAAACTTTCCATGTCTTGATGTCCTCATCACTACGACTCTTCAATTACCTGATAGATCTCTTACTTATCCTAGGGAGGTTATAAAAGATGTTTTGGTTATCATAGATAATTTCAACTTCCCTGCATACTTCCTAGTTCTAGATATGAGGGAAGAGGATATTCCAGTCATCTAAGGTAAGCCTTTCTTAGTCACTTGTAGAGTTATTATTGATGTTCAAAAAAAAACATTTGACATAAGAGTGCAATATCAAGAAATGACTTTTAATATGTTTAAATCCATGCAATTTTCTAATGGCTTTTTTGATTAGCAGTACTTTAAGATGGATTTGGTGGATGGCTGTGTGATGGACAATCTAGCTAAGATATTGGATACGGATTCTATAGAGCAAGCATTGATTGAGTATGTTAAAAATGATGTTCTCTTTTTTAGGAGTTGCACTTTGAGTGTTTAGGGAGAGGTTTGAACCCTTGGATTCATCAACTATAGAAGTTTTTTTGAAAACATCAATATTTGTTGCTTCTGAAGTAAAATTAAAGGTTTTACCCAAGCACCTTAAATATGCTTTCTTGGATAAATCATCAACTTTGCCCTTAATAATATCATCTGAATTGGATGATTTATATGAAGAAAAATTTATGAGGGCTTTGAGGATTTATAAGAGAACTTTTGGTTGTACTATTATAGGGGAGCTTTTGGTTGGACTATAGTAGACATAAACATTATTAGTTCCTCATTTTATAACAACAACAACAACATCAAGCCTTTACCGCACTACGTGGGGTCGGTTACATGAATTTTTTTGTCTCAATTGTGTTATTTTAAGATTAAATTCTTTTTTAAATCTAATAAATAATGAGCATTTTTATTATTATTAAAATAAAGCCTTCTTAGGTATAGATCTTCCATTCTTAACATAGGCCAGGTCTAATGCATCTAGTCTCTTTATTAGGTCATTGGATGACTGACATTTTATGTGGCCAAACAATCTAATGCGGTTCTCTCTAATCTTATTTACCACCGGAGATACTCCAACCATTTCACATATATACTTATTTCATATTCTGTCTCTAAGAATGAAGCTACTCATCCACCGAGCATCCTGATCTTTACAACACTTTACTTAATTTTATGCTTCTCTTTTAATGGCTAACATTATTGACCATAAAGTATTACAGTTCTCATCACCAACTTATAGAAATTTTCCTTAAGTTTGAGGGGTATTTTTCTTCACACAATAGGCTTGATGCATTCCTTCACTTCAACCATACAACTTTAATTCTACTATTAATATCCCTATGTATTTTTTTATCAATTTGAACAATAGATCTGAGATATCTAAAATGTGTACTCTTTTTAATGATTTAATTGCTCATTATGTATACATAAAATTTTGATGGAAGATAACCATCAACCAACCAAAAGTAGATGATTAGAAAAGATTAAACCTTGTGATGAAAGAGATAGTGAAGAAAGAGTACTAAAGTGGTTAGATGTTGGAATCATATTTCTATTTCAGATAGTGCTTGAATAAATCATATTTATTATATGTCTAAGAAATGGGGTTTGGCAGTGATATCCAATGAGAAGAATGTGTTGATTATTACTAGGACAATGACTAGATGAACAAATTGTTTCAACGATAGGAAGTTGAACAAAACAACTAATAATAACCATTTTTTTGTCGTTTATTGTTAAGATGTTAGATGTATTGACAGGGCAACCCTTTTATAGTTTGCTATGATGCACTAACACTAATCATCAAAGATGTATGCATTATCCAACACATATCAGACCCAACATGTATTAGACACGTCAAAGGTATGTCCAACAACAACAACAACAACAACAAGCCATTATCCTACTGTATCGGTGATGAATGTAAATACTGTTATGTTTTATCCTACTATGCAATTTTCTTAGGAGTGATAACTAAGGAAATTCAGGAAGTACTAAATCCACTTTATAAGAGTGTTTGATAAATTTTTGTGGAAGAAATTCTGTAATTTCAAGGAGTGTAGAGAAGATCATTGAACCCATTCGGTGATATCTTTTCTTTTGTATTTTTTTGTACAATTAATAAAAATTAGTTTGCTTTACTTCTTCATGTTTGACTAAATTCTTGAGTTTTTAATTAATGGTGTAAATAGAAAGTGGAGTACTAGTGAATTCTCTTCATCAATAAGTTAATAATATTGTCAATATACCAGATCTTCATTTAATGCATATAGTGACCATGTGTTTTTAATATCAAGTGTAATGTGGAGCTTAAGAATTGGGGTGTCAATTTTTGACACATCCCGAAACTCGACTCGGACTAGACCCAGAAAATCCTGGTTCGGGTCGACCCGTTTGTGAAATGGGTCAGGTTTGGGTTTAACAAATCAAACCGTTTCAAAAATCGGGTCGGCTTAAGGCTGACCCGACAACTGGAAAATGACCCGAAACCTGCTGCCACGCTTGCTGCTCGCCTTGCCCGATACGTCGAGTGCCCGGCTGCCGGCCCGTGTCGCGTAGCTCGGTCACAGTCGCGTGACTCACATCGCAGTCCCGTGACTCAAAAAATGAGTCGCAGTGCTCCGCTGCTTCGCTTCGCGTGTGCCGTTGTTGCCACTTCGCGTGCTGCCGTTGCTTCGCTTCGCGTGCTGCTGCTGCTTTGCCGTTACTGCCGCTTTGCTGCTGCTGCCGCTTGGCTACTGCCTAAACCCTAATTTCAAAAAATCTGGGTCGGGTCGTGTCAACCTGGCAACCCGTGCGGGTCGGGTCCTAGTTGAGAAAGCCAACCCGTTTTTAAAAAGGGGTTGGGTTCAGGTTGACCAGTTTAGAGCTGGGTCAACTATGGTTCGACCAGAAGCTGACCCGTCGACCCGAATTGACACCCCTACCTAATTAGAATAAGAAAGCAGACACAATTACATATATTAGATTGGTATGATGCAAGCATAGGCATAGTGCTTAATATATACCAAATTTATAAAGAAATTATAATGACGGGGTTTTGATAGTACACATTTTATTTACTCTTTTAGGATTTTCATAGGGTGACTGACTATGAGACTTTAAAGTGATATTGATGTTAGAAGGGTTTAATCTATCCATTGTCTTTTCAAGCTTGATTGAGTGGTCGATGATACATATGCTCTGAATAACATCAATATAAAAAAGAATTATTAATAATCATATTGTATTTGCATTACATCAATTCAATATTTTATTTAAATAATGTTTCATTAAAATTTTTTGTTGATTTTAAATTAAGTTATTGAATCTCCACCAAAACTTATTTTTATTTAGTAGAATAATTATTGTAAATATAGTAGAAAGTACTAGTATTTGCAAATAAACATTATTTCTTGTGGGATCGATATTCTTCTCTATCAATATTGTACTTGATTCGACACGTATACTTGCGTATATTAATTGTCATTTTTATAATTTTTATATGAAAGAAACCTAAGAATTGTTTAGGAATCGATAGAGCACTAAATCATTTTCATAATTCTTTAGGTTACTCCACCGACCCTATCGAATTTTTGTCGCCGTTGCAGGGGAAGATTTTGTTTTAGTTGCACTTTTACTATATTGTTGAATCAATTGCATAATCAAACCTATTCATATTATTATTATTATTATTATTATTATTATTATTATTATTATTATTGCGTATTTGATTTTTTAATTTTGTGCTTTTGTTGTTTGTATTGCATTACATTTTGTATTGAGTGTCAAGTTATTAGTATTTTTTTTAGTTTTTCATTTCATCACCTTAACACTAACTTTCACTGCGCCTAGTACTTGCCTTACATATGTATTATTCCATAAATCAAAATTTTCTGCAGCTTAAATAATCATATAAGCCAACGTCGTAGCTCTTTTCTCCCAAGTGCTGTAACGCCGGTCAAACCCAGTAAAATGAAGTTTGATAGTCATAAGCCAAAATGAATCGTACGGATTCAAATGCACATTATTGATTTTTGGGCCGCAGTACTGGAACTAGCATTGTGGCGCCACATCATTTTTATCACTGCATTGATAACACTACAACGGTCAACTGATACAATCGCTACTGCGCTGACACATGGCAAGGCAGTTGCAGTGGCTCTTTTTTGAAAAGTTGTTTCAAATTCTTAGAACCAGCGCTGCTGCGCCATGTGACTTGTACCATTGTAGCATTTGAATATGACCATTTTTTCATTTAGTGCATGCATTGAGCGTTGTGGCGCAATACCTTGCAGCGCCATAGTGTAACTTTTATAACTTTTATAAATTTGCATTCCGTTTTCATCTCATTTCATATTGCATTTTCACTCATTCTCTCTATTCCTCTTAACCCTAAGTTTTTTTTTAGCAATGGCCTCTAGGACTTTAAGATCAAGGAAGAAGAGAGCCGCCAACTATGATAAACTCAAATTTGTTTCTGGGTATATTGAGTCTATAATCACTAAACATTTGAACCCTGAGTGTGGTTTTCTTAACCCAACCAAACCAATCCTTCAAACCATTTCTGATAGAGGTTGGGCTTATTTCTATGAAAAACCATTTTTGGCTATTATAAATGTTGTGCGTATGCCAATGGAAAAGTGGCTTTCGATTTTAAATATTATGTGAGAGGGAAATTGGTACCTTTTTACTCTCTCGCTATTAATAAAATCCTTAAGCTAACAAATATAATATTTGATGAATATTTTTCTTTTAGTCATGCACTATTTTATTCCCATGAAATTTTGTGCTTATTTTGTGGATCGAATAGTGGAGCAAAGTGGAAGACTATAGAAGACAAAATCATTAATTTCCTTGTATCCTATATGACTCAAACCTCCAAGTCCTAGCTCTATTTCATTTATGCCCGCATTCTCCCTAGCAAGAACATTAGTGAGGTAACTAAAGATCGAGCCTCCTAAATTTCACAATTAAAAATGGCTGCACTAATAATATTGGAAAGTTGATCCTGTCTTCCCTTACATACATTATCAGGAGGTCTACTTATGTGGGTCTAGGCCACTCTTCTTTAGTATATGCCTTTTGTGTAACAGTAGGAATGAGGGGTGATCAAAATGAAGAACATTTATTCCCCATTGTTGCTCTCACCAGGGGAAAAATACTGAATTTTAAGCAATCAAATAGAGAAGAGGAGGATCTTAGTGAGCCTTCTGAAGGGACAGGGTGCATAAGCGGCAAGAGTGCCAGGACTCCTAAATCTTTAGGTGATCAGGTGGCAGACTTGAGTGAAAAAATGGAGAAGGTAACTCAATTTTGTAAAGATTCACGAGACTGGAAATTTGAGGTGAAAATGCAGATGGCTTATATTATGGATCAATAAGATAAATACTACTAGTACACTTCTAATTTTAATGAGTCTCTTGTTGGAGTGTTCAGAAACATTTCATTTTTTGAAAGACGAGCAATATTTCCTTCTACACCTGAGTACCGATCTTTTATTTGGCAGCCTAGAGAGAGATGAAGATGAGGAAGACGATAAGGAAGTCCCCGATTTTGAGGGGTAGGCTTGAGAGAGAGAGAAAAAATGATTTTTTTTTATTTTTTGTGTTACATTTTTATGTTTTTTTTTTTTCATTTTGCATTTACATTTATAGTTTGATTGAAGACTAAACTTAATGTTTCTGAGAGGCAACGCATGTATGTGTTATGCTAGTACTCGTTATTATTACAATCAAGGATCCCTAACTTGTGATTTTAGTGATAACAAATATTATTGATTGAAATTTTATTTCTTCTATCATATATATTGGATATTATTTTGTGTGTATACTAACGTTTTAGGTACATCATACACTACTAAAAATTAATCAAGGCTAAAGTTTGGGTAGAATAGGATGTCTTTTAAAAGTGTATTTATGTTTTCATTTTTCTTTATTTTATATTTCTTGAGTCTGGCCATGTAAGGTTGTATGCTAAATTGGTAATCGTGTGCACACAGTGGAGTGAGAAAAGTGAGCTGAGATTTTTGTAACAAATCATGCTGTACGATTATAACCCTAATGTACTATCAGTCATTTAGAAAAAGAGGGTTAACGGGTAATTATGTAATTAATGCTTATGAACTAATCGAGACTATACGATGTAGATCGTACTATATTATTCAAGAAATTCTAGCCACCAAATAATTTAAGTATTTTAAAAATTGATTTTTGATCTAATCATACTGCACGATTCTAATCATATTGTATGGTATTTGAAATCTTGCTTAAATTATTTTCCATGATTAGTTAATTAAATTAAGGTTTAATAAATATGGTTAATCGTACTGTACAATGTAGATCGTACCATATGATAGACAGATGAAATTTGGTTGTCTCGGATATCGTATTGGATGAAAACCTTGATTTTTGGACTTTTCGTATAGTACGATGTCGATCATACTGTACAAATGCTTAATATTTGAACTAAATGTATTGTACGATGTTAATCGTACCAGAAGATCGATAGAGATGATTTTTAATCGTCCTAATAATCTTCTTGTACAAATAAAAGAAAATTGAAATAATGGTACTATGCAAACTTACGATCATACTGTATAATAAGTATGCAGAATTTAAATAGTTCGTCTGAACAACTATTCCATCGTATTAGACGAACCCCTATTTTGAACTAATTGTATTGTACGAACCCAGATTGTACTGTACGAACAACGACGACCTAATTAAATATTTAAGGTTTTTTGAATTTTTGTACTTAAGCAACTCAATCAAGTCTCTAGTAAGACTTTTGGCTATTGAAGGAACTCTGAGGGAGAATTCTTGAGAGAGGTTTGGGCATAGAGAGGAAGAATGTGAGGTTGTGCGTGAGGGAGGAGTGTGAGGGGTGTTCATACGATTTCTCCAGACAAGCTTGCACCTTGCTTCCTCTAGTGGCCTTGGTGAGTTCTTCGAGTTGTTCTTGTGAGAGAAGCTTCAAAGTCAGGGTCTTGGGTTCTCTGGCTTCACCAAGAGAGTAAAAAAACATTGAAGGTTCTCTACCATCACCAGGAGGGTAAAAAAGATTTCATCGGTTCTTTACCTTCACCAGGAGGGTGATAAATGATTGAATGTTCAGTGCCATCACCAGGAGGGTGACATTGCTTCGGTTATCCGCCGCACCGGATTTGGTTGAAGTGATTTGTACATGGTTCTCCCTTATCGTGGGGGCAAAAGGAGAGTCACTATAATGTTAGTGAAATACCCGAAGAGGACTCTAGGGAGTGGACGTCCACTATAAAATTTATGGTGTGCTCTTTCTGATTTTTCCTTTTATTTTTTTTTTTAATTTCTGCACTTTAAATTTCCTACATCAGTTTAATTTTTTATTGCAAGTTGCCGTTAGATTTAATTTGTATTAGAAAAAAATTATATATTACTCTTAATTTATTTTTGCTTCAAAACTTTGAAAAAGAAATTAAGTTTTAAATTTCTTCCGTTTGTGCTAGTTAGTAGACTAGAAGATATCTTTAAAAGTTGTTATATTGTATAAAACAAAAAAAAGGAGATTTTGTGTTATTCTTTTCTAAAGTACCAATTCACTTTCCTTTTTGCGCTAAGGGATAGTTTAACGAGGTCTTACAACTTCCCCAAACTTTGAGTTATGTTATAAATGTTATGTCATTTTGTATTCAACATAGGTTTTATGCATCTTTTATCATTCTTATGAAAGCATATATTTGTAGTGTTTGTTTATATGTTTATTTATATATTGACAAATTCTCATCGTGCTTAAATTGATATTTTCCTCTAATTACTTTTATATTTTGATTATTTAATTAACTGTTATAAAAATGATAATTAAAAATTATGTAAAATTAGGATAATAATAAAACCATAGATCCTAGTTTGAATAAACTTTTTTTATATTTCATAAGTTGGAAAAACTAATATTTAACTCATTCAATCATTTAAGTTATTATTCTTATTTGAATTTATAGACTATACATTTATTAAATTAACTTTTAAATTGAAAGATGAATAATTAGTACTAAAAATTAGATATGAGTAGATTAAAATATGAAATCATAGCTAACCTGAAGATAAACTTAGTAATGTCGTCAAGCCCTTATATTAAAATATTAAGATTATATGAAAGTTTAAACAGAAGCTGATATTCAAAACCATTAATTATGTACTCCACAAAAGAAAAAAAAAAACTATAAAATTGTTCTCAAAAGAAAAGGAAAAGAAAAAGAAAAGAATCAAAAGAGAAATATGAGTACATTCAAAAATTAGTATCAGTGAAAGCTTAAAAATAAAAATGCAATCTTACATAGAAACTATAAAGAATAAGATGAGAGAGCAAATACAATAGATGATGAACTATTAAAAATACAATTTTAACTGTTGATCAAGACTTATTCATCGGATTTGAAATCAATTTTTCCTAGAGGTGATTTTCCATTGATCAGGATAAAACATTTATATCCAAAGATACGCAATTGGGAAAGGTTGAGTGTCTTACCCTTAAAGAGCTCATAAGGTGTTTTATTTAACGTGGATCTAACATTCACCCTATTTAAAACATAACAAGCAGTATTTACTGCTTCTGCCAAAAAGTATGTAGGCAGAGAATATTCAGCTAACATAGTCTTAGTAGCTTCTACTAAAGTTATTTTCTTTCTTTCAGCTATTTCATTTTGCTAACGGATCCTAGAGGTAGAAAAGTTATGCTTTATCCCTATCTCTTAACAAAAGTATTCAAATTTATCTTTCTC
The DNA here is from genome assembly GCF_001605985.2 of Dendrobium catenatum. Classification (NCBI taxonomy): domain Eukaryota; kingdom Viridiplantae; phylum Streptophyta; class Magnoliopsida; order Asparagales; family Orchidaceae; genus Dendrobium; species Dendrobium catenatum. The sequence goes on from NW_021318653.1 coordinate 47,969, forward strand.
AAACTCTCCATCATGATCACTATAAATGGTTGATATTTTATATCTTAACTTTCTTTATATCTAGGTGGAGAAAGTTCTAAATTTTTCTGATGATTCACTCTTTTATGTTAGGAATCTAACCTAGGTGAATCTAGTATAGTCATCAACGATTGCAAATCCATATGATTTCCCTCCTAGATTGTACTAACAGGTCCAAATAAGTCTAAAATCTCCAAGTTCTTAAAACTTAAAATTATTTCATGTAAAATTTACCTCTTATAACTTGAAGTAAAAAAATCCATTTATCCTCGATAATTATGTTTTGAGGGTGATAAATTTGATAATAATCTTAACTCATAAATGGTTAATATTTTTGTTGAGTGAATTGTTATGATTCATTCTCAAATGAAATCACTAATAAACAATTATGATCGGGGTTCTCTAATCATGTGGTTTCATTGCAAAATGACTCCATTCAATTATAGTTATGACCAAAGCCTGCGAGTTCCTGAATAACTAAAATTATGGTTTTGTTGTTAATGACATAATAGATAAATAATTAAACATATAAATTGTTATGATTGAGACCCTCTAATTAGGTAACTTTGTAATAAAATGACAATTAAATTACACTTACTGCCAGGCCCTACAAATTTTCTAATAATTGAATATTTTTATGTAGTGAATCATATATGTTCCCAAGTTTATATGATCATCTTAGATGAAGTAACCTAGGCTATCATAAGGATCTTTTGATTAGGTTGAGTCGAGTAATTCTTCTAAGTAGATTAGAGAATATGATAACCCAACATGATGGAACTATGAGATCGGATTCATCATAATTCCCATCTCCATCCACTTTGTGTAGGACGGTAAATTTTAAATTCCGATATCAAATTAATTGCAATTATACACTTTGAATTTAGAGCCTATTTAAGGTCTAGTTTTAATTTTAAGTTTTCTCTCGTCATCGAGAGAGATAATTAACCATGCGGACTTGAGTATGTAAAAAAGCTAAAACTAGATTATAAGTTTCTCATAAAATGATGATAAAATCTATAGGTAATGTCTTGTTCTATTGAACATAATCTTCCTTTTAAAAATTTGACCCCAAAAAACCTAAAATCTGCCATCAGAGGTCAGGGCATGAATTTTTGTGGCTCACAGTTGAAACCTTAGTGAATTTCAATTTTAGCTCTTTGATTATACTCATTGTTTGATTTTTATCTTAAATTTTCAATGTATTTGTTGCGAAGTTAATGTTGGAATCTCTTCCAAATAATAATCAGCCGAAAAAATGAGAAAACTGCAGTAAGTAGATTCAATCATAGTTACCTTCAACTATTCTAAGCAGGTCTCAAATTCAGCTCTGCCATTTTTTATAGTTTTTGTGTCCAATTTGTCACGTTAGAATAATCAAATGTTAATTGAACTTCTGTTCTCTTTTCATGTTTATTCCTGATAGTTTGTAATTACAATTGTACTTGCATCTGAATGAATTTCGGTGGGATGATGACTACATTTTGTTATATTTATAGGAAATGTGACTGTAGGTCACATGGGAATATCATGGGGTCACTTACCTCCATCTTTGAGACCTCCTGAAGGTGGTTACCCTTCCCTCCCTTTTGTCGACTGGGGATAACTCATGCTGAGAACTCCATAATTGCCTCAAAATTCCCCTATATATCTACTTCTTGTATGAGTTTCGCATGTTCTTCAGCATCCTCTGTGCATGATCTGCAAAAAGCAGATAAATTAAGCTTCGAGAAAATTCCAGCTTATTTGGGTATTTGGTTACTGTTAAATGATTGCTTTGTAATGTTAAAGCAAGGTTTGTATCGTGAAATTTTTTTGCCTAGTAGTCCTTATGCTAAAGATAAATTTGATTTGTTCACTAAAGCTGTTTAATCAGCGATTTGCACAAATTTTCATTTTTTTATTTATGCCCATTTCTTGCTCTCAATTTTGCATTATTGTAAAACGACGCGACTGTTTGATTGAAGCTCTACTCTTCCCAGAAAAGCCTAAAAGCTGTGCCCAATTAGATTTCATGTAAACAAACTGGTAAAAGATGCACTTTTGATGGCTTTTGCATAGTTAAAACGTAGAACCGTGCAAATTGCACTGGTTAGGTCTGGGTGTTTTTATTTTTTTATTTTTATTTTGTCTTCTTTACTTTGGAATAGGTCTGGGTGATTGATTACGTTAACTGATGAAATTGTAGGATTATTATTATTATTTTTTCCATCAGCAGACTGTTATCATGTGTATGCTAGAAAATAAAGCATGCTTACTGAACTTCTTATCTCGGTGTAGATGACGCACTTTTCTACACTTATTATGTTGATTACCTTACTGATGAGGATGCTATCATATATTTTTTCTATTTCTCATCTTGGATTATTGAATATATTCTGATAAGTATGATATAATTTTAATTTATTTTTAATATTTTGTTGTTATGTTTTATAATAATGATAGCTATAGTGAGTGTTTAATTTCTTAGTAATGTATGGATATTTAGACAAAAAAAAAAAACGTTACAAGAGATATTAATGATGGTTATGACGTTATGTAAAGTTTAAAGATGTGGTGGCTGTGGCATGGAGGGTTCAGGTGTTAGTTGTGTTCAAAATTTAAAAATAAATTGTGTCAAATCAAACATATTTCCATACCATAAAAATCACAACATTAATAAAAAATTGAATTAAAAAAAAACAAAGAATGCAAGTTATGGATATTAGATTTGACCCCTATCTATATCTACATTTTGTAAAACGGGCATATTTTAAAAAAGATCATTATTAATGATTAAATTAGGAGAAGGAACATAATTAAAAAAAAAAGTTAAAAAGGATCATACACCCTAAGCAACTCTTCGTTTTCAAATTGAGAGATGGAGAGAGAATTGAATAGTCATGTCAAGCAAAGAGAAAATAAAAAGAGAGAGTTGGACTTTAAATTTAATAATCTTTTTAGATAGAGAGAATGAGAGGAAGGCTAAGAGAAACTAAGAGAGAGAGGGAAATTAATTAAAGTTTAAATAATTTAATTTTTTATTTTTAATATTTAATTAAGTTTTAATTAATTTTAAATTTTTAAGTAGAATTTTAATAATATATCAAATATCTAATATTAAATTTTTTGTATAATATATCTAAGACAATATTTAAAATAATTTTATTATAAAAATTGTATATTTATAACGTTATTATAACAATTTAAATAAAAAAATTAAATAAATATAACTCAATTTTAAAAAATATATCGTTATTATTCTTTGTAAAAACATTTTTTAATTATATATTAACTAATGTTAATATAACGATATTTGTAAAAATAATTTAAATAAATATTGACGAAGCGCCGTCGGAGAATATCTAATTTATTTCTCCAATTTTTTTAATATTTATTTTAGTTTTCAATATTTATTTTAGTTAAATAAATAAAAAATTTTAAAGTAAAATTATTTGTAATATATTTAAATAATTTAAAAAAAGTTAAAAATATGATTATTTGTTTAAAAAAATATATATTTTTTAATATTAAACTAAGAACTTTATATCTCCCATTCTCCCTCTTCATACTTGTTAGGGGCTAGAATATACGCGGCGATAGAGTTAGAAAATTTCATCTCAGTATTGTACAGATATCTAGCGCGCAAACATGTGAGAAATAGAAACACCAGGATTTTTACGTGGAAAACCCTTAAAGGGGAAAAACCACGGGGCCACGCTTAGTAGAAAGAGTTCTACTAGTATTTGTTTGAAATACCAGATGCTAACTCTTCCTTGAAATTTAGGACAATCAGATTACAATGAATCCCTTTTTAGATTGAAATCTAGTTACGATGTCGGGCAAAGTTCCGATGACACTTGGGCATTGAGTAGAACTCTGACGTCACTCGGGCGTCGAGCAGAACTTAGATGTCACTCGAACAAAATTTCGATGTCGTTTGGGCAGAATTCCGGCCTTCTTTCAGAAATCGAGCCGAATTCTGACGTCGTTCGGATATCAGGCAGAATTCCGGCATCGTTCGTACAGAATTCCGGTGGCGGTGGTCGAGGTGTTCTTCCCTCCTAATCTTCTTCTCTTCTCTTCTCATTCTTCTCTTCTTACTCTTTCTTGGGTCCCCTCTCAAGATAAATGAGGGGTCAATTTATAGATTTTGTGGAGTGGCATGGCCTGTAAATAGGAGGAGGATCAAGGGCAAAGGTGGAGTGATTCGGATTGACGGCCGATATTGTATCCCTTGATCTTGTACCGTTTGTCAGACATTTAAATGTCTTAATGATGTTGGAATTCGGCGATCTTGGGCTCGTTGGATTCATCTCGTCGAGCTGCTCGATTCGACTATAAGCACGTTATGTTCGGAAACCGTTTGGTAACTCAAATTGTGGTTCGAACTTTCCAACAGCAGTTCAGGTCCTTGATTTGGACTCATTTGGGCTCGGATTGAGTTGAATTTGGTGTCGTTAGGTTCGTATTTCTGAGATGCTTGGTTTGACTATAATTTTTCTGAAATCGGAGTTTTGGTGATCTTAGATTTAATTTTTGAAGTTTATGGCTTGATTTTGTCTCAGGATTCGTGCCCGATCAAGAAAATTTTTTGATGATGTATCAGTTGCCTCCCTATTTTTGGATGTTGAATATCCATGAGTCTGAAAATAGCTGTCACAGACTTTGGAGAACTTTTCATGTGATTTAAAATCCAATCTTGCATATAGAAGCACCAAATAGCTTTAAAAGTGTTGAAATTAAGTCAGGAATGTTGAAAAACAGTCCCCGGACCCCAAAAATTTTCAATTTTGCATTTTTAAGGTGAAAATTTGACCCAGAATTGAGTGGGTAGCCAAACCGGCAGAACGCCGCCGCATCCGCTGGCAGTGCGAAACTATATACAGGGCCTACTGGCCCGTGCAGCAGACCGCCCGTGACCTGCTTGGCTCCGCCTAATGCTGACTTGCCCGCGACCTGCTCTGTTGACCCGCCGTGGCCCTCTTGGCCTTCTTGGCCCTCATGGACGGCCCGATCGCAGCCTGACTGGCCAGTCCGCGCACGACGCTTGGCTACCTAATGCTGGCGGTTAAGAAAACCGCCAGCCATTAATTAGTATTTTTTTCTTTTTCAACTCATAAAAATTCAAAAAAATCTCAAAAAATTTTAAAAAATTTTGAATTTTTTTTTTAAATTTCAGAAATTTTTGGAAGCTTCTGCCCTCTCCAAAAAATTATAAATACCCCCATAGGGCTAGAGAAAAACCTGTACATTCTCCTCTTCTCCCTCTGGCTTTTTGACAGTTGAGGCTTTTCGCTGTTTCTTAGTAGGTGATTTTCGCTACTTAACTCAGTGCCCCTCATCTTGTACATAATTTGGAGGTTTCCTCTCCTCTTCATTCTTTCTCCCCCATTTTTCTTTCTACTTTAGAGGCTTTATGTTATCTTTTGTAGGTGATTTTTCCTACTCAAATTTAGCGCTCCTCTTTAATATTGAAGTTGAAATAGGTGATCACACATATGAAAGAAATCCTCCAGCTAAAGAAGATCATCATGTGCACCGATCTGATGGTTCAAAGAAGACTCACAAGGTGCCGAAGACTGATGATGTTATTTCCACTATTACTGATGATTCTTTCATCTCCTTTAGGAAAAAAATTCATTTTCCTAATGATCTGGTGATGAAGGTTCAGACAATATCTGATCGCACCCATTTTCCTCCCTCGGGATATATGATGGTGTATGAATTCAGTTTGCGAGTGGGGCCACGGTTTCCACCATCTCCTAAATTGATTAATATTTTGATGATCTGTGGAGTGAGTTTTTCTCAACTTTCTTACAGGGCCATATTGATCATAATGGGATTAGTCATACTTTTTAGAGATCGTGGAGTGGTGATACCTTCAGAATGCCTTTCAAGGATGGGGCATCTCATTAGTGATACGCAGGGTCGTATTTCTTTCAGATCCAAGTGGTTGTATATTCGTACTCGAGACCCATCGAATTGTTGGATTATCAACTTCTTTTATGTGCAAAATGATTGGAATCTTTAAGAAAAAAGGGGGAAAGTTGAAGGAGTTACCTGTTCCCCTTCATATTGGAGCAAAAAATTTATTGAAGATATAGTAAAGGTTTTCATATATCTCCATCAAAGTTATATATTCAGAATATGTTTTAAAACATCAGTCTGTTGGTCTTCAATGGGTTGAGGAATTGGTGAGTTCACCTTTTCTTCTTTAATTTTGTATTTTTTTTTCAAAGGATATGGCTCTTACAAAGTTTTATTTTTGTTGCTTTAGTTGGAGCAACATTTGAATTTCAAGCTTAAGATGACCAAGACCTTGAATGATTGGAACAACAAATTTGTAAAGGTCAAATACCTTCAAGGAGAATACAATAAGAAATACGATGGTAAAGTCAAAGAGATGCAGACGGTGGAGAAGCAGTTGGCAGAGTGTAGAGTAGAATTGACAAACAGGATAACTTCAGCCTCCTCACCGAATGAGCAGATGGATCGCCTACATATAGAGTTGGTGGATGCAAAGGCGATGATCAACTAGCAAATGTAAGATCAGCAAATATTTAAAACTGAGAATATGAGGCTCCAGAGCATGCTGTCAGAGAAAGAAGCCCAGCAACTATCGTCTAAAGTCACCGGATGGATCACTTACATATAGAGTTGGTGGACACACGAGCGACAATCAACCAGCAGATGAAAGATCAGTAGATCCTTGAAATTGAGAATAAGAGGCTCTTGAGCATGTTGTCAGAGAAAAAAGCCCAGCAGCTATCGTCTACAATCATAGAAGAATTCAAGAAGTCTTTTGCCTTCAAGATAATTGTTGAGGATCATGTTCGGGAAGCTCGCAATCATATCTATGACGTGGAGGTGAAGGTTTTAGAAGCAGTGTGCATGGAGGATGACTTCATCAAAGATTTTTTGAAGGGCGTGCGTGTAGTGCAGCGTAAGATTGGAGCAGAGATCGAGGGGTTGACACCTAGCGAGGCTTATGGTGATCCTTCTTCAGACTCTGGTGGTGAAGAATTAGAGAGTGAGTTGCATAAGGCTTTTCCCTAAAGGAGGATGAGGATGAGATTGAGATCCTGTAGGATGGATTTGATGTTATTTTGTACCACTTTATTTTCTTTCTAGTGATTATGTGGATTTGGTGTTGATGCTTTTATATGATGTACTCGATGTTCAGTGATATATGAAGAAATTATTGGTATTTCTCTTTTTCTCACATGCATATGGAATAGACTCAGTTTTATTTCAATGAGAATTATTTTGACGTTATTTTTTGACTTTAGTTAATGTGAGAGATATCCTCCTTGGATATCCTGACCTATCCGAGGTTATTAATCAACGTATTTGCTTGATGATTTTAACCTGTATGTAAGAGGTTAGATCAAATTCCCCTAGGATTGATCATCTGGTGATTGAGATACAATGTAAATTATATATTTCTCAAATCACGAAAAAAGAATTTGAGAAGAAGAGATAGTATCATAATAAAGTGAACATCACATTATTGTATTATATAAGACAACATAACAATTCCCTAGTATAACTTAGGGATATAAAAAAAGAGTTCTCCCACAATCAACACACAAGGAGTGTACAAAACGTTAGCATAAAATTTGAAAGATACAAAGCATAACCACTTGAGGGGACATAACACAAGACAAATACTACCAACAACATAATACGAGATAAATAGTATTATCAACTCCTACTGATAGAACTTGCGAAGGTTGCTGACATTCCAAGTGAAAGATTGACAGGGATGTTAAGCCCTAATGAATTAGTCCCAAGGCTAAACAAGAGGGGGGTGAATTAGTATTTTAAAAAAATCTTTAAGTAAAAGTGTTGTAATCCATAACCCCGAGTTTGAGATTTTGATGATGATAAATAATGTCGTCTGAACTATTATTCATTAAATATCTCTGATTTCTGCTATTGTCTGTGAGTACTAACATTTCAGGAAGATCACAAGTTACTCAGGACAACAGGAAGACTCAAGACTGGGTAAAGTAGGAGTATGAGTCAGTATCATTGTAATTATTTATTTATTTTATTTTCTTTTTTCTTGATTCTGGCCACAAACTGCATGTAAGTCTGAGCAACCATGCAAACACACAGGGGAGAAGGTTTTAAAAGAAAAATATATATTTTCTTATGTTGATCGTACTGTACGAATTTATATCATACTGTACGATATGATTTGGTTGAATCGTATTCATTGAATAGGTCATACTGTATGATTTGTATCATACTATACGAGGTGTTACTAATCTAAAACCCTAGCATTCAGATTAGTTTAAGCAAGTTTATTAGCCGTTCGTACTGTATGAAGTAATTTGTACTGTACAATTTATTTTGAATACTTACTTAAATTAACTCGTGATTAGCAGAGTAAATCAAGGTTGTAATCACTGATCGGTACTCATACTATACGAACATGTTCGTACTATACGATGAACAGAGATGAGTTTTGATCATCCTGGACTTTGTCCTAGACGATCTCTTATTTTTGCTTAATCTTACCGTACGATGTATATCGTACCATATGATGTACAGAGATGAGTTTTGATCATCCCAAACTTCATCCTAGACAATGCCTTGATTTTGACTATTTGTACTGTACGAAGTAGGTCGTACCCTACGATGCACAGAGACGAGTATTGATTGTCCTAGCTATCATCCTGTACGAACATAATCGTTTATAATCATATCGTATGATTATAAATCGTACTGTATGACTATATTTAAAAGTTTTTGAAATGTTCGTAAATCTTCTTACTAAGATGAAGCTGTTATACAAATCGTATGTACGATGGTAAATCGTACTGTACGATGGTAACAGCTACTTTGAAATTTTCAGCGATTTTGGAGCCTATTTTTAGTATCAAAATAGTAATATTTTTGAATGTGACAGAAGAGAGGGGAACATGATTAGAGAGAGAATCCTTGGGAGAGAGCTCTTGAGAAGTTTTTGGGGTTTGAGAGAGAAAGGAGAGGGTGAACTTGGTGAGGGAGTAGTAGTGTGAGGGAGATCACACGGTTGCTCCGTTCTTGCTGCATCTTACTGCTCCTATGACCCGAGAAGAACTTGTGGGAGTCTCTCTGAGGGGGAGACTCTTCTACATCAATGTCCTCGAAGGTACTCTGCCTTTTCTAGGAGGGAGAAAAATGAGAAGGTACTCTGCCATCGTCAAGAGGGTGAGAAAAGTGCTTGGCACTCCACCACGCCGGGTTGATGAAACAGAGGGGACAAAAGGAGAACTATAGTTTTGTAGTGAAATCCCTGGAGTGGGGACTCTGGGGAGTAGACATAAGTCATGGTTTGACCGAACCACAATAAAACTCTGGTGTGATTTTTCCTTATCGCTTTTTATTTTTGCTTACACTTTATTTTCATTATATTTGCTTGGTGATAATTGTGAAGAAAAAGAATTTCATTGTTGCAAATTATTTTCAAATAATTGCTTTCGCGTTAGATAAATTTTCCTTGTTAAAAATTTAAAAACAAAAAAAAATTATTAGAATTCTTATTTAGAATTTTTTAGTGCAATAATTTTTTCACAATTCACCCCCCTCTTGGCGCATCTAGTAACTTCAATAACAAAAGCACAAACTTAAAACCAAAGTTCACCACAAAAATTAAAGAGCAAAAATTAAATGCGGAAGCAATAAAGAATATAGAAATTTATTGTGGTTCGGTCAACTTGACCTACGTCCACTCCCTGGAGCCTCTCCTCTGAGTTTTGCCATAAATACATTATCTCTCCTTTTGCCCCCACAGCAAGGCGGAGAAGCCTTTACAAACTTCCTTTTGACTGACCCTGGTGAGGCAGAAAACTCAACTACTTTTGCTTCCTCCAAAAGCAGGCAGAGAACCTGACTCTTTTTACTTCCTCCTGAAGTAGGCACAGAATCTTGATCAGATGCTGAAGTAGACCTCTCTAGAGCCCCCAATGAACTAGGAAAAGACGATGACAGATCCTTGCTTGGAGAAGCCTTTATGAAACCCCTCACAAACTTCCCCTCACAAGATCCTCTATCTCTCTCTCCCTTGCTGTCCCTCTCCTCTTGGCTCTCTCAGGTCAGAACAATAGCAAAAGATGCTCTCTTGGGTAGAATAAAAGGTCTTAAATAGAAGAGCTTCGGAATAGCTCTTAATTACAACAATCTGACTTTATCTTCTAGGACAATATAAATATTATCATGTACGATCAGTATAAATTTAGCTTAGTTAGTCAGGACGATTTGGGACGTTCAAAAAGTTTTTTATTCATATCGTCTATGCCGATAGCATATCGTCCTGTACGATTAATACAAATTATTGAATATCATCCAGAACATCGCACTGAATGGATGTTTGGACGATATAAAAATAACTTGATTGTCCAGGCTAATCTCACGATCATCTTAGATGATTAGTTTAATTAAGCATATATCATTAAGAACATTGCCCTGAATAGAAGTAGGCTGATGTTTGATCGTCCAGGAACAACTAAGGTTTTTGAACTGATCGTCTCGGTCGATCCTGCGATCGTTTAGGATGATATGATCGAGCAATCAAACCTTAATTGCTTTCGTTAATTACCAGATTAATTTAGGCATAATTGCATTGCATCGTCTAGGATAATTGTACTGGAAGATGTCCAAAAATAAAAGATACCTAAATAGATCTAGTGGCAGATTCTTTCTAATTTGAGCCAATCATCGTGGCTGATATAAATATTATCTAGGACGATGCGCTTAATGATGACTGCCTTAACTAGGATGCCCTAGTTAGGGTTTCTATTTTTAACAGATCATCCAAGTCAATTTTTGATTTCAGAAAAATATCTTATAGAATAATGTATCAAAGTAATTTGTCACAATCACGAAATTTGAAATCAAGCCTTTGAAAATATTAAGTGACACATGAATTTTTCTAAGTTTTAAGAGTTTGAAAGAGAATATAACTTGCTTTTTAGTGCGCTAATTTTATGCCTCTTGTCAATTTGAATGGTGCACTTTGTGCATCTTTTGATTTTTGATACACTGTGTATATTTATCAATTTAGCATCATTACACATCATTTGATTTGGCGTCATTGACCACTTTTTTGTAAGCTAGATCTCTTTTCAAAACTCTTAAATACTATCAGTTATGAGTATATATTCTAGATATTAGAGAAGAAAAACTCACTCTCTAATATGAGGAAGAACAAACAACAAAACAGAATAAAAATTTTTATGATAAATGCAATAACAGGATGATGAGAAAACTTGAAAGTAATATAATGACTTTGAACATTATAAATATAAGATAAATTACTGTAACAAAAAGATTTTAATTGCAAAGTCCAGTTGTTAATTTGAGATAGACTTTTGTTTAAAAAAGAAAATTACATCGCTAGAAGTGGTTAGAGGGAGGGAAACAATTAACGATGTTTCTCCTTTTAACTGATTTAATGATGTCAAAATATTGACTACAAATTATTAAAAAAAAAATATCATTTCAACTATGAAAAAAAAAATAAACAAAAATAAAAACAACATAAATAAAATAACTACAAAATAACAGAAAATATAAAAAGCTAACTCAAAACTAAGATAAAAAAAAGAAAATAATAACAATCAAGAGAGTAGTAAACATGCAATTCATAATTTATTAAGCAACAGGTTTATACAATTAAGAGCTAAGAGCCTCCCCTGTCCAAGTAACACATTCTCTCATGAGGTACTTGGTGAGAACACACCTACAAAATCATCAAATGTTAGATTTAGGAACCAAAATAAGTTTGGGTCCCTTCTTATGAACAGAAGAATACAATGCATGTGTGTTATGCTATGAATCATGTAATTTGGGTCTCCATACCCAATGTGTACTACAGTGAACAGTGCAAGTGTGTGAAATGTATCATAGTATGCCACATGAAAAATATTTAACTCCAAGAAAAAGATTCACTAATCTGTTTGGATTATAATACATCTTCCCAGGTTTTGGCTATATATCAAGTGTGGATGTATTTCAATTTCTCTCAAGTGCATTCAATTTAGCTTTAAATATCAAGTTAGCACTTTCTAAAATATCATTATCAACATTTAAGTAGTGCTCCTTATGCTCAGATTCTTTAATATAAGTTTTAAAATTAGATTCAAGTGAGGTATAAGATGCTTTCAAAGAATCATGCTCAATAATTAGTTCATATTACTTTTTATTCAATTCATCAAACTCATCAAGTTAAGACATGAGATTCCTATCAAGTTGAGTGTGATCTTTACTTAAAATTTCATGCTCTTTTTTCAAATTTGAAAGTTCCAATTTCATACTAGCATGAGTTTTCTTATGTTTCCTATATGATGCATGAGTGTTCTCACAAACTTCAAATAATTGATCATATGTTGGTTCACATACATCTTCTGAATCAGACTGACCAAGATGATCACTCATTAAGCACATATTTGTTGTCTCCTCTTCAGCTTCAGTCTCAGATGAGTCAGATGAAGAATCTGCCCAAAAAGCCTTTTGGAATTGCTTCTTGTCCATGTCTTTTCTGAACTTGGGTTTCTCCTCACTCTTCTCCTTGTTTGGGTGATCCTTAAGTGTAAAACAATTAGCTTTGACATGTCCAGGCTTCCTGCATTCAAAACAAATAACCTAAGAAGAACTTTTATAATTTTTGCTACTCTTAGCTTTGTTCCATTTCTGATGGTGCTTGTGATTCTTCCTTAGAAAGCTTTTAAATTGCCTCGTGATTAAGACAACATCATCACTTTCAGACCCAGAAGAATTAGTGTCCATGTTATTGGCCTTCAGTGCCACAATTTTCTCCTTGTTTCGCTCACCTACATCAAGTTGTATTTTGTTCACCTCTTGCTCGTAAGCAATGAGTGATCCAAGTAAGTCATCAACAGAATAAGTATTCAAAATTTTTAATTCAGTAATTGTAGTGATCTTAGCATCAAAAGAAGAAAAGCATCTCAAAATCTTATCCACCCTTTCATAGTTAGTTAGCTATCTTCCTAAAGCATGCAATGAAGTGACAATTTGAGTAAACTTAGTTAACATGTTAGAAATTAATTCAATATGTTTCATACGAAAAAATTCGTAGTCATGCAATAAAATATTCAACCTAGATTATTTAACTTCATTGGTTCTTTCATAAATAATACACAATCTATCCCAAATTTCTTTACCAGTAGCACAAGTTGAAACATGCATATAATCTTCCAATTTTAAAGTATTGAAAAAATAGTTCAAGCATTTTGAATTAGGTTGCGCTAAATCCCGTTCATCAAAAGTCCATTCAGTAAAAGGAAGTTCAGTTTTAATGCCATTAATTTCATGTGACGGAGGTGTATAATCATCCTTAACAAGCATCCACATGCGATAGTCAATCGATTGTAAAAAAGTAGACACGCGACTTTTCCAAAAACCAAAAGGAATATTGTTAAACAAAGGTGGTCATTTAATAGAATATCCTTCCATAGTATTATGATTACCAAAGTTAGTCATTGATTGAAATTCAAAAGTTCTCAAAAACTAAATTAAATGAATCCCGCTCTGATACCACATAAAAGTTTGACAGGGATGTTAAGCCCTAATGAACTAATCCCAAGACTAACCAAGAGGGGGGTGTATTAGATCCGAGGCTAACCAAGGGGGGGGGGGGGGTGAATTGGTATTTTAAAAAAAAATTTAAGCAAAAGCTCAAACTTAAAACCAAAGTTCACCATAAAAATTAGTAAAGAATACAAAAATTTATAGTAGTTTGGTAAACTTGACCTATGTCCACTCCCTAAAGCCTCTCCTCTGAGTATTGCACTAAACACTGTCTCTCCTTTTGCCCCCACCACAATGCGGAGAAGCCTTTACAAACCTCCTTTTCACCAACCCCGGCGAGGTAGAGAACCCAACTCCTTTTGCTTCTTCTAGAAGCAGTCAAAGAACCTAACTCCTTTTGCTTCCTCCTAAAGTAGACAGAGAACCTTGATTATATGCTAAACTAGACCTCTCTAGAGCCCTAAAAGAACTACGGACGATGACCGGAGAGGACGATGGCGGATCCTTGCTTGGAGCAATCTTTGTGAAAACCCTCACAAATTCCCCCTCATAAGATCCGTTCTCTCTCTCCCTTTCTCTCCCTCTCCTATTGACTCTCTCAGGTCAGAAGAACAGCAAAAGATGCTCTCTTAGGTAGAATAAGAGGTCTTAAATAAAAGAGCTTCAGAATAGCTCTTAATTGCAACAAACCAACTTTATCATCTAGGATGATATAAATATCATCCTATAAAATATCATCCTGTACGATCAGTACAAATTTAGCTTAGTCAGCTAGGATGATTTGAGATGATTAGAAGGTTTTTTGTTAATATTGTCCAGCCCGATAACATATCGTCCTGTACGATTAGTAAAAATCATTGAATATGATCTAGAACATGTTTCACACTGAATGGATGTCTGGACGATGTAAAAATCACTTGACCGTCCATGCCGATCTCACGATTATCCCGGACGATTAATTCAATTCAGCACATATAGTCTAGAATATCACCCTAAATACGAGCAGGTCGATGTTTGATCATCCAGAAACAACTAAGGTTTTTGAACTGATCATCCTAGCCGATCCTGCGATCTTCGAGGACGATTTGATTGAGCAATCAAACCTTAATTACTTTCCTTAATTACCATATTAATTTAAGCATAATTGCATTGCATCGTCTAGGACGATGTCCAAAAATAAATGATACCTAAATAAATCTAGTGGGATATTTATTCTGATTTGAGCCTATCGTCCTGGCCGATATGAATATCATTCAGGATGATTCCCTTAATGATGGTTGCCTTAACCAGGAAACCCTAATTTGGGTTTTTATTTTTAACAGATCATCCAGGCCGATTTTTTGATCATCCCGGACGATGTGACCAAAAACAGAAAACTCTAAAACAATCAGAAAATTTCTCCCAAGTGTGTGTGTACAAGGTTACTTAGCATCAAGAATCACATTGTTTATAATTGACTCAAGAAAAGGAAAAATATTACAAACTGACTCAAACTTAGTCTACCCAATATTGAGATGGTTCAAATTGTAATTTTTATCTTGTGGACCTAAAATGTTAGTAGGCAAGGCAATCATAGAGAAACAAAAGTGTTTTATATCATCAAAATTATATTCCCTGAAACCAGATTCGCAACACCAAGTTCGGGGGAGCATTTTTCCACTAGCTTCCTTTAGTTTGAAGGTTCCAGGCTTATCCATGGATGCTACCAAATAAAGGCCCTCCTAGAGGGGAGAGAGTTTGTTACGCTGAGGGCCTTTTCCAACGGCTTCGGTGCTTCGTAGTGAAATTACTAGATGCGCCAAGAGGGGGGGGGGGGGGTGAATTCGATGATTAAGAACTTCTTTAATGAAAAGAAATATCTTTTTATGACTTTATATGGAAGTGAATTTCATTCATAATAAAAAGATATGTAATCAACTTCATCCACGCAATTAATCATAATAAAAATAAATGCGGAAATAAAGTGCAGAAAAAAAATAGAAAGAACACACCAATTTATAGTGGTTCGGTCAAACCATGACCTATGTCCACTCCCCGAAGGCACCCTCCGAGTATTACACTAAACCTTTAGTGATTCTCCTTTAGCTCCCACAGCTAGGCGGAAAAGCCCATACACAATCACTTCCACCTTCCCTGGTGCGGCAGAGGAGCCGGGTCCATTGACACCAATGAGATATTCTTCTTCCCAAAACTTCCTTCAAGACGAACCTTGAATCCAATGGTACTGAGGTGCAAGATCGCCGGAGCAACTGTGTGATCTCCTTCACACTCCCTTGAAACCCCCTCCAAGGATCTTCTCCCTCTCTCAAACTTCACCCTTTCCTCTCTCCCTTTCAAGTCCTCTCTTCAAGTTTTCTCCAAAAGAATGAAGACACAATGGCTGCCAAAGACTCTTACAAAGTCTTATGAGAGTGCTTAAATAGAGGGCTCAAAAAACCCTAAAAATACTCAATTCAGCCATTATTATCGTACAGTACGATTCTATAATCGTACAGTACGATCTTCATAAATAGACTTCATCCTGGTACGAAGTGGTATGAATAGTTCAAAAATGTTCGTACAGTACGATACTAAATCGTACGGTACAATCCATGACACCATAGTTTGTACAAGACGATAGCCGGGACGATCAAGCATCGTCTCTTTTCATCGTATGGTACGATGTACATCGTATAGTACGATTAGACACTAAACAAAAACATATAATTATTAAACAAGTTAAACATACAAGATAGAAAAAAACAAACAAAACACATAAAAAAGACACATAAATAAAACACACAAACAAACCTTAACATACTTATATCTCATCATCTTGCTCCTGTTCTGATGAATTAGAAACTAGTCTGCCCAGGAGACTTTTTGATTTTTATCTTTTCCCCATATTACAAACGGTTTGTTTT
>NW_021318653.1:68819-94188 GCF_001605985.2 Dendrobium catenatum
CCCCCCTCTTGGTTAGCTTGGGACTAAGTTCATAGGGTTTAACATCCCTAACGAACTTTCAGATTGATTTTATCAAGGTTTTCTAAAACACTATTTTTAAAACCCTCTCTGATACCAATTGAAATTACTAGATGGACAAGAGGGGGGGTGAATTGGATGATTAAGAACTTCTTTAATGAAAAGAAATATCTTTTTATGACTTTATGCGGAAGCGAATTTTCTTCATAATAATAAGATATGTAATCAATTTCATCCACGTAATTAATCATAATAAAAATAAATGCAAAAATAAAGTGCAGAAAAATAATGGAAAGAACACACCAATTTATAGTGGTTCGGTCAAACCATGACCTACGTCCACTCCCTGGAGGCACCCATCCGAGTATTACACTAAACCTTTAGTGATTCACCTTTAGCCCCCACAGCTAGGTAGAGAAGCCCTTATACAATCACTTCCACCTTACCCGGTGCGACGGAGGAGCCGGGTCCTTTGACACCAATGAGATCTTCTTCTTCCCAAAACTTCCTTCAAGACGAACCTTGAATCCGATGGTACTGAGGTGCAAGCTCGCCGGAGCAACCGTGTGATCTCCTTCACACTCCCTTGAAACCCCCTCCAAGGATCTTCTCCCTCTCTCAAACTTCACCCTTTCCTCTCTCCCTTTCACGTCATCTCTTCAAGTTTTCTCCAAAAGAATGAAGACACAATGGCTGCCAAAGACTCTTACAAAGTCTTATGAGAGTGCTTAAATAGAGGGATAAAAAAAACCTAAAAATACTCAATTCAGCCGTTACTATCGTACAGTTTGGTTCTACAATTGTATAGTATGATCTTCATAAATAGACTTTGTCCTGGTACGAAGTGGTACGAACAGTTCAAAAAAGTTCGTACAGTACGATACTAAATCGTATGGTACGATCCATAACAACACAGTTCGTACAAGATGATAGCCGGGACAATCAAATATCGTCTCTGTTCATCATATGGTACGATGTACATCGTACAGTACGATGAGACAAAAACAACTAATCATCCGGGATGATATCCGAGACGATTATAATTCATCTCTGTTCATCGTATTGTACGAATGGGTTTGTATAGTATGATGTTCAAATTATAATTAAGCATGAATTTCTTGCACTGATCACAGGTTAAGTTAAGTAAGTATTTAAAAATAATCATATAGTACGAGCAAGTTCGTACAGTACGAGCGACAGAAACATCTTACTTAAGTTAAAACGGCTGTTAGGATTTTGGCTTTGAACATATCGTACAGTACGAATATATTCGTACGGTACGATCTATTCATGGAATCGTCGTACAACCCTCTGATCGTACGGTACGAATTATCATCATACAATATGATCTACAAAGAAGAAATTCTATTACATTCTACATTTAAAACCTCTTCCCCTGTGTGTGTGCATGGTTAACAAGCTAACATACATCATTACAAGATATGACTCAATAAATGAAAATTACAGACTCATTTAATACGACCAATTCTATACAATCTTGAGCCTTGAATCTTCAAAGAATGGTGCATGATGTACCTGAAATATTAGTCAACATAGAAAGAAATATGCACTACAAATACTAGGAGAAATAAGAGATTAATAAATATTATTTGTTATCATCAAAATCATAAACTAAGTCCCCAATAAAGATAAGTCAAGGTTTCAGCCTCCAGTTGTAGTGATGAGCAATCCTTTGGTGGTATGTAGCGGTTCAAAGTGAGGCTTTATCTCTTACTTATGGGAGATCCAAATTTATTATGAGTCTCTCCTCATTATTACTGAGGTCAAAAGTCTGAACTCTATTGCCCAGGACTCCAATATCAACTGGTATGACTATTTTATACCAAAATAGATATTATATGGGGTTTCTCCCGTAGGCATTTTGGTAGTGGTCTAATAAGCCCAGAGGATATTTGGGCATTCTTCAGCCCATTCACCCCAGCCTTCTCTAGGTGTGTCTTCAACCCATTCAAAATTGTTCAATTTATAACCTCTATTTGCCCATTTTCTTAAGAATAGATGGCAGCTGTGTGGATAAGCTGAATATGAAAATCCTTACAAAAAGATGTAAAGATCTTCCAAGTAAACTATGTCCCATTGTCAGTGATGACTCTTACGAGAATGCCAATGTGACAGACTATATTCTTCCACAAGAACTGCTTGGAATTTGATTCAGTAATCTCTATCAAAGGTTCTACCTCCTCCCATTAGGTAAAGTAATCTACTGCTTAGATAATGAATTTTTGTTGTCCAGTGGCTATAGGGAAGGATCCCATTATATCAATTCTTGATTGGGCAAAAGGCCAGGGACTCTAGATTAGAATATAATTGGCCGTTTTCACATTTTTTCAGTAAACTCAAGTATGTCCTATTTTATTGTAGGCCAATAGAATCCTTGTCTCATGATTTTATTAGCCAACCCTCTTCCTCCCAGATATTCTTCACATACTCCTAAATGAATTTCTCGGAGTGCATAATCAGCTTCTAAAGGTGGGAGACACTTGAGATATTATTTGGTGAAGACACGTTTATATAACTCATCACTAATAATGGTGAAATTTGCTACTTTTCTTTGAAGTCATGTTGCATCCATGGGCTCTTCAGGTAGTATCCCATCTTATAAAAAAGACAAGATTGGATTGATCCAAGATGCCTCTCTTGGTTCATCGATTAATTGTCTGACCCAAGCACCTTGAATACTTGGAAAGTAGATCTCCTCGATACACTTTCTTTTATAAACATATCTTATTGTTGATGTAGAAAGTTTAGAAAGAGCATATGCTTGTGCATTTTGCTCTCAGAGAATATGGATAATTTGATGCTCTCTTATGCGGGTTAAGAGTAGCTTCACAATACTGTGATACTGGGCCAATTGTGAATTATGAATATCAAATTCCCTCTCCACATGAGAGGCGACTAATTATGAATGAGTGTGGACCACTAAATTCTGTACCTCACAGTCAATTGTTAGTCTCAATCCGGCAATAAGGGCCTCGTATTCTGCTGTGTTGTTTGTTTATGATAACTTGAGTCTGAAACCATACCCAAAGGTAACTTTATGTGGAGAAATCAACAAAATTCCAGTCCCAGCACCAAAACTTCTGAAAGTTCGTTAGGGATGTTAAGCCCTTATGAACTGGCCCAAGGCTAAATAAAGAGAGAGGTGAATTGATAAAAAAGAAACTTTAAGCAAAGTACAAACTAAAATCATCACAAATAAATCAATGATGCAGAAATTAAATGTAGAAGTAAATAATAAGAAAGAACACACCAAATTTATAGTGGTTCGGTCAAATCTTGACCTACGTCCACTCCTTGGAGGCACCATCCAAGTATTGCACTAAAACAAGTGTCTCTCCTTTAACCCACACAGCTAGGCGGAGAAGCCCTTACAAAATCACTTTCACCTTCCCCGGTGCGGCGGAGTCGCCGGGTCCTTTGACACAAAAGTGAACTTCTTCTTTGGTGAACTTCCCTCGAGATAAGCCTTGAATCCGACGGTATTAAGATGCAAGCCTGACGGAGCAACCGTGTGGAATCCCCTCCACACTCCCTTGAGTCCCCCCTCACAGGATCTTCTCTCTCTCAGACTTCACCCGTTCCTCACTCCCTTTTAAGCTCTCTCTTCAAGTCTCCCCAACAAGAACGAAGCTATAATGGCTGTCAAAGACACTTACAAAAGTGCCTTAACAAAGCTTAAATAGAAAAGTTCAAAACAAGCTCATTAATGCAAGTTGCCGTATTATCATCCAGGATGATAGTTATATCATCCTGGCCGATCAGTACAAATTTAGCTCATTAGCCCTGGACGATTTTGGACGATCAGAAGAAAATTGGTTACATCATCCTAGCCGATATCATGATCATCTAGGCCGATTAGTTTAAAATCGATTTCTGTAGTCCAGAGCATCGCCCTGAATTCAAGCTGTCCGATGAAAATCATCCAGGACATCATCCCAACTGATCCTATGATCGTTCCAGACGATGTGATCGTATCAATCAACCATTAATACTTTTACAAAGATACTAGATCAATTTAGGCATAATTGAGTTAGATCGTCCTGGACGATATGAATATCGTCCTGGCCGATTTCCTAATATAAGGAATACCTAAACTAATTATGGTGGCTGATTCTTTCTGAATTGAGACTATTGTCCTGGTCGATACATGTGTCGTCAAGGCTGATCAGCTAATGATGGCTTCTTTAATGAGGATTCCCTAATTAGGATTTTTATTTTTGGACAGATCGTCCAGGACTATATAAATATCATCTCGGACAATGTTACCAAAAATATAAATCTTTAGGGAACAACAGAACCTCTTCCAAGTTTATAAATCAACCGGTGCCGCACCAAATATAACAGACTCAAGAAAGGAAAAAGAATACAAACTGATTCAGACCTAGTTTACCTAATCTTGAGCTGGTTCAAAATTACAGTCTGATCGTGTGGACCTGAAATGTCAGTACATAAGGCAGTCGTAGAGAAATAAGAATGTTTGCTATCATCAAAATCATAAACTGCTGATCCGTAACAAGCTCCCCCTTTTTGATGATGGCAAATAATTCAATTTGAATTTAAAAAAAAAAATTTCTCCTAATCTCCCCCTCACTAGAATAAAGCCTTTTAAAAAATAGGGGAGATAAAAAATATTTTTGTTGTTTTTAATTTTTTGAAAAGGAAAAAAGGATACAAATTCAACATTACATTCTCCCCCTTTTGACATTATCAAAAAGAGAGGAGGCACAAAAAAAAAAACAAAATGAACAAAAGAAAAAAAATATTCCCCGATCTAGTGAAAAAGTAAATATTCTTAAAATGTGAAAGTTACCTCTTAGTTTTAATAAAAAAAACTTAGTAGAATTGGATTGACAATGCATAGCCCAAAAAAGATTAGAAATTCAGAATTTGATAATCCAAACTCAAGTTATTTCTAAAAAAGGCTAAAAAACTTATTAATTCAATATTAAAATCAAGGAATAAATTAGAGAAAGAAACAATCATTTTTTAAAAACTCGTTCCTTAAAATATATCTAATAGAAGATCAATGCACAAATTGTTGAATCAGGAATCATGATTTTCAAATTCAAGTATCGAAAAAATCAAGGGTTTTCTTAGGCTTTTAAGAAGTACAAGAATGCTAAGCATTAAAATTTTGTGGGCTCATTTTATACCTCTTGACAATTGGTTGGCGCACTGCGCATCTTTTGATACACTTTGTGTATTCTATATTTTTTGAATTTGGCGCTTTGTGCATCTTTTATTTTTGGCATCATTGGCCAATTTTTTTTTACTATGTTATCTTTCTGAAATCTTAAATACTAAAAAATAACCCATATTATTGATAAAGCGAAATTCTTGATTAAGAAAATTTTTAATTAGATTCAACAACTTGCATTAAAATTTCTATGCGATAAATAAAATGTAGGGAGATAAAAAAAATTAATTTAAAAACCAATTTAAAAGATGAACAAGATTTTAAATCAAAAGTAGAATAATCTCTTTTAGGAAACAGAGATTGAGAGTCAAACACATGTGTTTCCTTCCTGTGACTGTTTTTAGAGTAGTTAATCGCAACTTACCAAAGAGTTCAAGAAAAAACAGGAAGTAGATTTTTTATTTTTAGAAAAGTGAATGTATGTGTTGATCAAAAAAACAAATTTCATGAAATAAGAAAAGAAAAAAAAAAAGAAAAAAAAAATAAAAACAAAACACAACAAAGAAGACTTTTTAACCATTATCTTTCTTCTGGTCCGATGCTTCAGAAACCAGGTATGCCCATGAGATTTTTTGCTTTTCAATATTTCCCCAATTTAAATTTAGCTTTGGCTTACCCTTTTCTTTCGTAGGAAGAATTCTTAAATTTGGGCATTAATTTTTTAGATGTCTAGGCTTCCTAAACAAAAATAAATAACATCAGAAGAAATATGAATTTCCTTACCATTTTTACCTTTTTTTTTACTTTTGCTTATGCTTTGGTGAGCTTTGTGATTTGCTTGACAAGTCATCACAAACTAAGCTATCTTCTTCTCTATCTTCCATTTTTAAAACAATCGTTTCACCTGCATCCAAAAGTCTTTGACCCAACTCTTGCTCGTAGGCAATGGGCGAGCCAATCAAATTATCAATAAAATATACATTCAAATCTTTAGATTCATAAATTGCAATAACTTTAGTATCAAATTTATCTAATAGACAACGAAGAATTTTGTTAACTTTTTCAAAATTTGAAAAATCTTTTCCTAAGGCATGCAATGATGTTACAATTTGAATGAACCTAGTATACATGTCTAAGATCATCTCATAAGGTTTCATGGAAAATAGATCAAAATCATACATTAATATATTCAACTTGGATTGCTTGATTTCACTAGTGCCTTCGTATATGATGTGTAGTTTATCCCAAACTTTCTTACCAGTAGTGCACTTGAATATTAACATAAAATCTTAAGAATTTAAAGCACAGAAAAAATAATTTAAAGATTTTGCATTCAATTGAGCATTAATTTGTTCTTTCCTATTCCATTGGTTAAAAGGAATAACAATTTTAACTCCATTAATAATACATGACGGTGATGAATAACCAGTTAAAATCATATGCCACATACAAAAATCTATCGATTGCAAGAAAGTAGACATGCGAGTTTTTCAAAAATCAAAAGTAATATTTTCAAAAAAAGGTGGTCTGGTGATATAATAACCTTTCGCAATATTACGATTCACAAAGTTAGCCATAGATCAAAATTCAAAAAAAAATTCAAATATTATTTTTATGAATCTCGCTCTGATACCACTTAAAAGTTCGTTAGGGATATTAGGCCCTTATGAACTGGCCCAAGGCTGAATAAAGGGAGAGGTGAATTGATAAAGAAGAAACTTTAAGCAAAGTACAAAACAAAATCACCACAAATAAATCAACGATGAGAAAATTAAATGTGAAAGCAAATAATAAGAAAGAACATACCAGATTTATAGTGGTTCGGTCAAATCTTGATCTACATCCACTCCTTGGAGGCACCTTCCAAGTATTGCACTAAAATAAGTGTCTCTCCGTTAGCCCTCACAGCTAGGCGGAGAAAACCTTACAAAATCACTTTCACCTTCCCCGGTGCGGCGGAGTCGCCGGGTCCTTTGAAACCAAAGTGAACTTCTTCTTTGGTGAACTTCCCTCGAGACAAGCCTTTAATCCAACGGTATTAAGATGCAAGCCTGCCGAAGCAACCATGTGGAATCCCCTCCACACTCCCTTGAGTCCCTCCTCATAGGATCTTCTCCTACTAAGACTTCACCGATTCCTCACTCCCTTTCAAGCTCTCTCTTCAAGTCTCCGCCACAAGAACGAAGCTATAATGGCTGCCAAAGACACTTACAAAAGTGCCTTGACAAAGCTTAAATAGAAAAGCTCAAAATAAGCTCATTAATGCAAGTTGCCGACATTATCATCCAGGATGATAGTTATATAGTCCTAGTCGATCAGTACAAATTTAGCTCATCAGCCCGGGACGATTTGGGACGTTCAGAAGAAAATTGGTTACATTATCCTGGCCGATATCACGATCGTCCAGGCTGATTAGTTTAAAACCGATTTCAATCGTCCAGAGCATCGCCATGAATTCGAGTTTCCGATGAAAATCGTCTAAAACATCGTCCCTGCCAATCCTACGATCGTCCCGGACGATGTGATCGTATTAATCAACCATTAATGCTTTCTAAAGATACCAGATCAATTTAGGCATAATTAAGTTAGATCGTCCTAGACGATAGGAATATCGACCTGGCTGATTTCCTAAAACAAGGAATACCTAAACTTATTATGGCGGCTGATTCTTTCTGAATTGAGACTATCGTCCTGGTTGATAGAGGTATCGTCCAGGCCGATCAGCTAATGACGACTGCCTTAATAAGGATGCCCTAATTATGGTTTCTATTTTTGGACAGATCGTCCAGGATGATATAAATATCATCCTGAACGATATTACCAAAAATAAAAATCTTTAGGGAACAACAGAACATCTTCCAAGTTTATAAATCAACCGGTGCAACACCAAATACAACAAACTCAAGAAAGGAAAAAGAGTACAAACTAACTCAGACATAGTCTACCCAATCTTGAGCTAGTTCCAAATTACAGTCTGATGTGTGGACCAGAAATGTCAGTACATAAGGCAGTTGTAGAGAAATAAGAATATTTGCTATCATCAAAATCATAAACCATTGATCCGCAACAACTTCCAGGAGCTCCATCGACATATAATGTCCAGCATAGAGGAGAATGTGAAGCACTCGGTTGAACATCAGATACTGGGACGATGCATTCAAGTACAAAATCTATAAGTTCTTGAGATTTAATATCGGGCCTAGGCAAGTAGTGGATGTCAAATTCTCCCAACTCTACATACCACTTAATGAGCCTATTCGATGCTTCTGGCTTTTGTAGGATACTTTTCAATGGTAGATTTGTGTAAAGCCCAATTAAATGGGTTTGAAAGTAAGGACATAGTTTTTTGGCAAAAGAAACTAACGCCAATGCTGTCTTATCTACTAGAGAATAACATCCCTCTATTTTAGATAGAATTTTACTAACATAATATATGGTATGTTGCACAAAATTTTCTTCTCAAATCAAGACCAAACTAATGGCTTGGGCATAAACAGTCATATACAAATACAATTTACTAACATATAAAAAGTAGTGGCGGGGATGCCAAATACTTTCATAATTATTCAAAGGCTTCTTGGCATTCATCAATCCATTAGAATCCAGAGCTACAAGCATGTATAAGTATCTTGAAGAATGGTAGATATTTATCTCATGATTGTGGCAAGAAATGCGATAGTGCTGCAATTCTCCCATTTTGCCTTGGACTTCTTTGATATTCTTCAGTTTCACCATATCCCTTAGTGCCTTGATCTTCTCTGGATTAGCTTCAATCCCTCTGTTGGTCACCATAAACCCCAAATAGAAGTGACTCCAAAAGCATATTTAATGGGGTTGTGTCACATATTATAATGCCACAATAAATAAAAGCACTGTTCCAGGTCTGAGATATATTGAGATTTTTCAAGACTTTTCACTAACATATCATCCACGTACACCTCTATAGTGTTCCCAATAAGGTCTTTGAATACTTTATTCATGAGGCACTGATAAGTTGCTCCAGCATTTTTGAGCCCGAAGGGCATCACCCGATAGCAGTATAATCCTTTATATATTTGAAAAGCTGTCACTTCTTCATTAGTAGGATTCATCTTTATTTGATTATAGACATAGTAGGAATCCATAAAGCTCAACATCTGATATCCAGAGGTGGTATCGACTAACTTGCTAATATGAGGAAGTGGAAAGCTATCTTATGGGCAGACTTTATTGAGATATGTATAATCTATATACATTCTCCAAGCTCCACTCACCTTCCGAACCATGATAATATTTGCCAACTAAGTAAGATAGTGTACCTCCTGTATAAATTCAGCTTCCAAAAGCTTATCCACTTCTTGCTCGATTACTTGCTGATGATCTGGTGCAAAATTTTATTTCTTTTGGATGATCGGTTTGGACATCGGATTGACTTTGAGGGAATGCGCAATTGCTTTGGGGTCGATTCCGGGCATATCTACCAGACTCCAGGAAAAAAACATCTTGATTTTCACATAAAATCTATGAATTTCTTCTTCTTGTTTCCTAAGAGAAGTGATCCAATCCACAGTTTTTAAAGGATATTCTTCAGATATAGATATATTAGTGAGGTCTTCTACAGGGGAAACTCTCTGGGGATATCCTCACTTTGGAGATCAAAGTCCTTGATGCTTAGGGTAACTGTTGGATGTGGTTTAACCTCCCTAAGATAGCAGGTTTGTGCTATTTGTTGATCTTCACATATTACATTGACTCCTACCAGTGTAAGGAACTTCATCTTAAGGTGAGGGATAGAGGTGACGATCCCAAAATTGATAAGAAAGCCTCCCAAAGATAGCATTGTAAGCTGATTCTAACTTTACAATAATGAACTTAATGGAGTGTGTAGTTTGTCGAGGAAATTCTCTAAGTACAACTAGGAGACTGATTATCCCTTCTGCTCGTATAGGCCGATTATTAAATTCATACAAAGGACCTGCAGCAGGTTGAAGCTTTTCTTTTGAGAGACCTATATTGAGAAAAGTTAAGTAGATTAGGACATCTATGGAGCTTCCATTATCCACAAGAATTCTTTTGACGTTATAGCACGGGTCACCTATCCCCACATTAATAACAAGCTGATCTTGATGTGGGGTTTTTTACTCCCTCAAAATCAGAGTCATCAAATGTGATAGAATGATCGATACGAGCCTTCTTTGGAGTTGAGTTTTCATCTACAACCAAAAAGACTTGTTCAGATAGTAAGGGGCCTCCAGCGATTGTTTTAATTTCACCAACCATTATTCAGTTATTCATCTGTTATCTTTGTTGTTGATTTTTCCCCCCAGCGGGATGAGCTTCTTCTCGTGTAGGTGGATTCCTAATAAACTATCGAAGATAGCCCTGACAGATAAGTATTTCAATCTCGTCCTTAAGTTACCTACAGGCTTCAATAGTATGGCCATGACTATGATGAAAGTGACAATACTGATCATAATTTCCTGTATTTAGCTTCAAAGGATGCAACCATTTCACAATATATTGATCTCGAATAGTCATTAATATATTTACTCGAGATGTGTTGAGTGGGGTATACTTCTGCTATCGAGGTTCTCGTCCTGGTAATGGAGATTTAGGAGGTAGATTATTCTTCCCTTGCTTCTTATGCTGTGAGGATGAATTATCCACCCTAGGTGCACCCTTGCACTTCCCGTTGGTTTGCTCAAACTATTTTCTATGAGCATTTATGTACTCATCTGCAGAGATTTGTGCCTCCACACGATGGATCAGATCGGCATACGAATGAGTAGTATCGCACATGAGTGCCGAATAAAAGGGGCCTAGGATGAAGGCCTCTGAGAAAGACCCCTCTCAGTAATTCAGGATCAACTCCTGGAATTTGTCGAGCCTTAGTGAAAAATTACTGAAAATACTCCTTTAATGATTTTCTTTCATTTTGATGGATCTTGGAGAGGTGGGAAGAATCCTTAGCAATTATTTGATTGGCTACAAACTGTTTGACGAACACTTTGGCCAATTTGACAAATGAAGGGATTATTCCAGAGGGAAGCAAATAAAATCACGTTTGAGCCTATCCTTTAAGGGTGGTAGGAAAAACCTGGCAGAGGAGTGCGTCCGAGGCTCGTTGAATATGCATGATGGTTCTATAATGGTCAATATGCTTGTACAGGTTGGCCGTCCCGTCGTAGGACTCGATGCTTGGTAGTTTGAAGCCGATCGGAATGGGGTACTGAAGAATGGCTTCAGTTAAAGGTGATGATTCTTGAAAGTTCCGTTGTCGAAGAGTTTGCCTCATATCTATTCAGGGTAACTCTTCCCTTAGTAATCTTCATAGTTCATGACATAGGGCGTTATGAGGGAGCTCAGCAACAAGTGGTTGGGCTAAGTCTTCTCGGAGATCTGGAGGAATACGAGGTTGCCGAGTTATGAGAGAAGGATGGATAAAACTTATCGTATCGACAAGTTCGTTATCCTGATGTGACTGTGGATGTCTTTCTGGCGAAGGAAGATGAATCTCTACTTGAAGGTATTCGAGTTGAACATCTTCGGCCAGTGGTGGAGCTCGAGAGAGAAGAACCTCCTCTCGATGTGGTAAAGCTAGCTACCGAGTCTCTCGTAGGAGTTGAAGGATCTCGTTCTTAGATTCATTCATATTTTAGATTCTCTCTTCTAAGGAAGGTCCTGAGGTTCCTTCTCCAGCGGCATTTTCCCCCAGGGTAGAAAGAGGCAGATATTGGGCATCTATGATTCATAGATTGATTTTTGGACTAGTGGGAGTTGGAGCGAGAATCTCTAATGATTCAATTGTTGCACCTATTGATCATTGTAATAATGCTTGGAGTTGTGGGATAATGATTCCCACAGACGCCACCAAACTGTTACGGGCTAGAGTATACATGGAAATATAGTTAGAAAATTTCATTCTCAGCATTGTATGAATATCCAGTGCACAAACTTGAGAGAAATAGAAACACTAGGATTTTTACGTGGAAAACCCTGGAAGGGGAAAAACCCCAGGGCCACGCCCAGTAGAAAGAGTTCCACTAGTGTCTGTTTGAAATACAAGATGTTGAATCATCCTTGCAATGTTGGATGATCATATTACAATGAATCCCTTTTTAAATTGAAATCTAGTTAGAATGTAGGGCATAGTTCCGGCATCACTTAGGCGTCGAGGAGAACTCCAGCGTCACTCGGGCGTCGAGCAAAACTTCGGTGTCACTCATACAGAATTTCGGTGTAGTTTGGGCAGAATTCCAACATTGTTCGGAAATCAAGCCTAATTCTAGCGTCGTTCAAAAATCGGGCAGAATTCCGGCGTCGCTCATACAGAATTCTAGCGACGGTGGTCGAGGAGTTCTTCCCTCCTAATCTTCTTCTCTTCTCTTCTCCTTCTTCTCTTCTTCCTATTTCTTGGGTCCCCTCTCAAGAGAAATGAGGGGTCTATTTATAGATTTTTCTGGAGTGGCATGGCCTGTAAATAGGAGGAGGATCAAGTGCAAAGGTGGAGTGATTCGGATGGATGGCCGATATTGAATCTCGTGATCGAATACCGTTCGTCAGACATTTAAAGGTCTTAGTGATGTTGGAATTCAGCAATCTTGGGCTCGTTGGATATTTAAATAAAAATTATATCTAATTTTTCATGTGACATTATTTTATATTAAAATATAGATAAAAATTTTGAAAAATATATATTAGATAATTAAATAAAATGAAAACAATAATAAATGTATTAAATATTTTATTTAATAAAATATTAGCCAAACCGCCGGTTCAAGTGCCGGCGGACCGGTTCACAGTTCAACCGGTTGAATCGGCCGGTCCGGTCCGATTTTTAAAGCATTGTATAAAACGCAGCCATGTTTTGTGTTTTCTTCAAAAACATAATTCCTGTTCACTTGTATTATCCTTTTTAAATTTATTTATTCTTATGATCATTTTGCTAATACTTTTTTAAATCATGATCCTTTTAAAAATTTGGCCTAGTCAAACATTGAGTAAAATTTTACTATTTAAATAAAAATCTCCTACATCAAGTATGGGGGGAGAATTTCTCACAAGTTAAATACATTAATTTAAATTATTATAAATTTAAATTATAATTTTAAACTAAATATACAAATAAATTTAAAAATTTTCTACACAAGATCTAGCAATATAGTAGCTCAAATTTTAAAATGGACAAACGATCTTGTAGTGTAATGTCAATCATTGAACAATATTGTTTGTAATTATTTTTGCTCATATTTCTAAAGCTTGTGGAAGCTTTTGATCAGTATTTGAAATATTAGGAAGCCTTAGACACACACACGTAGAGAGAGAGAGAGAGAGAGAGAGAGAGAGAGAGAGAGAGAGAGAGAGAGACTTTTCACCTTATTTTTTTATTAGCCTTTTATTCAAAAAATAATTCACATTTATAGGTTTTGCCTTCTTTAAGAAAAATACCTAAAAAAGTTTTTTAAATTATTTAAAATAAATAAAAAATTAATGAAGAAAACCTCATCAAAAGACTCACTTTAATGCAGAATCATTACCATATAATGCCGTTGCAATGTTGACATGTTGTTCAAAAGAATATAACGAAATAATATTGTTGCATGTATATATGAAGGCTATTTGCTATACTGAATTTGCTGTATTGTTTATTTCATATATTATATCGATCATTTTGTATGTGACCAATTGTATGTGGCCAATTGAGTGGAGAAGAGTTAATATATTTCCTTAATAGCATATATCCGAAAAGAAATGTGAATATGAGGATCTAATTGAAACTTTGTTTCATTTAGATTAGCATTAAGGCTTCCTTTGGGATGGTTCTCTTAGTACTTCTTCAAGTAGCTTCTTAGTATAAAAATTTTAATTTTGTACTAAAAAGTTACTTTAAGTAATAAGAAAGCCGTCCAAATGAAGCCTAAATCAAATGACCACTTACAATAGCTATTTATAATTAGAATTTAATTAAACTTTTTGATGAACAACTTTTTAAGAAGCTGAGTAATTTTTAGAAACTCAAAATGACAATATTATAAATTTATGAGCCAATATATACATTATATTCAAATCTATTTATAGAAGGCACTTGAATTTACTAGTATACTTACCGTGTGAGTGGATGACCTCAGAACCCATAAGTAAATGAATTAGGGGGAGAAAGAGAGAAATAGAGCTTTGAACTTATACTAGCATATGAAGAAGAAGAAAAGAAGAATAAAGAAATTGTAGAGTACGTAAGAAAGCTATGAATCTTAGACTAGCATAAAATTTACTAGAACCAATCTAAAGATTAACCAAAGGTCTTAAACTAGTTCTCATCACCTATTATTTATAGGATTTTAAGGGCTACAAAAATTGGTGCACCAAAAAAAAAAAAAAAAAAAAAAAAAAAAACCACACAACACAAAATACCCTTACAATGCTATACAGACTATCTTAGACATGCCATATTTTTATTGGCTAATGGTAGAAGAGGATTGAAGGGCTCTGATGGAGTACGTGGAGTAACATATAGAATTGTGAAATGGTTTAGGGCTATATCAATCCCTAATAATGCTTAGGTTTTTTTGATATAAGAATTTATAAAAACCCCCATTTAATATACATAAGTATATGTGCCGAATCAAGTAATATTGTGATAGAGTAGAACATCCATCCTGATTTATATTTATCGTCCTGTATGATCTCCATCGTATAATACAATTAGTTCAACTTGCATTAATTATCACAATTAATCATTTTAATAATTTTCTTATTAGTTGATCGCACAGTACTGTATGGATCGTACAATATAATATGGATCATATAATATGATTAGTTTAAAAAATTTCAACTTATGATATTGTGACTAACTCACTCCCTTGAGTGTATGTGTGCATGGTTACCAAGCTTAGTATCCACCAAATACCTGATTTGACTCAAGAAAAGTAAAAATACATAAGAATAAAAAATATAGTCTTTTTACGACATACTTAACCCAAGTCTACACAATCTTGGGTTGAATAAACTTTTAAGTGTACGGTGACTTGAAGTGTTAGTGCATAAGAAAAAATAGATATGTAATAATAACAATTAATAGGAGATATCATATCAAGGAGTCCAATAATATTAGTTATCATTAAAATCATAAGACTTGGGTCCAAAATTGCAACAATCTCCCCATTTTTTATTATAACATATATTGTTGGTAAATAACTAAGATAAATTTCTTCTATTTCTTAAACTCCCCCTTACTAGGTGAATCTTTCAAAAAATAGTGAGTGTTTTTTAATTTTTTTTTTAAGAAAACAATGCATAAAGAAAGAACACAAGCAATAGAAACTGAAAAAAAAAAAAACAAAATACTGAATTAATCATTCCAATACAGAGTACATCTTACCATCAACAAACTACTCCCCCTTTTGACTTCACAATTAAAGAAAACTTCTAAAAGAGAAACACATACATCATAAAATAGAGAGGTAAAAAAATTAAATAAACAAGGACTAAAAAATATAGAGAAAGCTAAAAGTATAAAGAGTCCTGATCTGGTGAAGGGGGTGGTGGTGATTGGAAGAATCAGTGAATGGAGGAAAACTACTTTTTAAGTCAAGCTAGGTCATTATCATGTTATTGGTATTGATGTGCTACGTTGTTATCAAAGAAAGCCATATCATTATCATGTCATTGTTGTTGCTCTGCTACGTAGGTGTCAAAATGAGCCTCCCACTGGTCAAACCTTTGAACCAACATATAGTACTGAGATTTACTGGTGGATAGGTATTGTTGGTAGAACCGGTGCGTGTCCTCCCCCTGCCTCCTCTTGTTTGGTGTCCACATAGTGAACGTTGCAGCGGTAAGTGTTATTTAGGACGTGGAAGGAGCTATTGGAAAAAAAAGGAAGGTGAACTGGTAGTGCAGGGAATTGGAAGTTGTATTTGGATTTAAGGATGAAAGCAATTATGTGATCTAAGGTAAGATTTGGCTTTCTTTTATACCTCAGATTTTGAATGTAGGTTAGATTATCAAGATATCGAAAGATTAGATCAGCTGCATTGAAGTTTATCTCAGGCATTATGAAGTAGGTTGTTATGGATAAAAGAGATGTAATGTTAATTTGATCCCCAGCTTTTGAAATTATTGAGTTGCGAAAGATATGCTCAATGATTCTAGCATCTTGTACTAAGGTATTGATATGGGGAATATGGTATCTAATATTTGATTCCCTAAGTGTAGTGTTTGTAAGGGTCCAATCATAGTTAGTGTTTGAAGCTACAAGGTGAACTTTTTGTTAGTTATGGAAAGGTGGAGGAATTCATGAAAATCTTGGTAGGTAATTTTGACAAGCCTCTATTCACATAAGATTTGAGGGTAGTCCTTCACTATTAATTTAGAGACTAGAAATTTTTTTGAAAAGAAGTTAATAATTGAACTGAAGGGTAGTGCGAGCAAAGAGAAAGAGTACCTGGAAGTATAAAACTTCATCTTATAGTTTTTTATCTATTGAAAGCTTCTTTGCCAACGGCTTTGGCAAACTGATATCCACAGGATGTCAAGAAGAACTTCCGATTAGAGCTTGTGAATGCTTTCCTCCAACCATTTCAATGGAAAAGATCTTTAGGGAGGAGGTAAGAAGAGTGAAATAGATTGAGTGAAGAAAAGCTTTGAATTTCCTCTTTTTAAATAGAATGGCCATATTGTATAATACAATAGAGACATCATACAATATGATAGAGTGTATTAAATTTCGTCATGTATTATTAATCATAATGGTCATCTTATCGTACAATATAATTAGAATTATACTAGATAACTAGAGAGAAGATGGCCATCGTGAGTCGTCAGCCTGGACAATCTTTGATTGGTTAGATCATCTTGTATGAATACGTGTTCATACAGTATGATACAATATTAAATATCATACCGACCAATTTTAATTCATCCAGCATCAATTACTTTGTGTATAATACAGTATGAAGTAAGTGTTTGTACAGCATGATCACAAATGAATTATCAATATTAACCGTTGGATGTGCTTTGATAAGTGATTTAATTTTTTTTTGTGAATATTATATAGCACGATGAAATATTGTACAGCACGACGTGAAAAAATTGATAAAGCAGTGTGTGACGATTAGGAAAGTTTAAAAAAGGAAAAAATATAAAAAACTCACAAAAAAGCAACAATTTGAATAATCATAAAATAAATTCAAAAGAAAGACACACAAATATTTATTTTTCCACTTTTTAAAATTTTCATCATAAAAATAAGAACAGTGATCATAAAATAAATTCAAAAGAAAGGCACAAATTTTTTTTTTTTTAAATTTTCAAATCATCCTGATTAAAGTATGAATATATATAACACCTAATCTAGTCCTTAAGGAGCTAAAGGTTTCAAAATTAAGGGGTTTTGTAAAAATACTTGTCGATTAATTTTTAGTAAATACATGGTGTAGCTCTATATCCCCATTTATTACATGGTTTCCAATGAAATGGTGCCTAATATCTATGTGTTTGGTCCTTAAATATTGGATTGGATTATTTGATATGCAAATGGCACTATTGTTATCACACATTATTTAAATGGTGCATATAGGTAGTCAAAGATCTAAGATTTCTTGTTTAAGCTATAGAGCTTATTCAACATAACTCCCTATAGCTATATATTCTACTTCAGCGTTAGATAGAGCAATATAATTTTATTTTTTACTAAACCAGGAAACTAAAGATTGTCCTATGAATTGACATGTTCTAGAGTTGCTTTTCCTATCAAACCTACAACTTATAAAGTCTGAATCTGAATATTCTATGATCTCAAAAGAAGTACTATTTTTAGGATTTAGATTTCTAAGTTTTGGGTTCCTAGAAGATATTTAAGAATTCTTTTAACAATACTAATATGATATTCTCTAGGATCAGCTTGAAATATAACACACAGATAAATACTAAACATAATATCAGGTCCATTGGCAGTCAAGTAAAGGAGTAATCCTATTATCCCTATATACTTTTTCTGATCAACTAATTTTTATTTGGGTCCTTGTTTAACTAAATAGTAGAGCTCATGGGAGTGTTTATTGACTTAGCATTTTCCACTTCATATTTCTTAAGGATATCCTTTATGTATTCTGATTGACGAAGGAAAGTTCTATCATTCTTCAGCTTCACATTAAATCCAAGAAAATTATTTGGCTCTCCCATCATGCTCATCTCAAACTCCTCAATCATAAATTTTGAGAATGTATCACAAAGATTTTTATTTATAGATCCAAATAGTATATCATCAACACAGATTTAAACTATGAGTAGGTCTTCTCCTTCTTTCTTTGGGAATAGGGTGGTTCCTACGCTATAATTAATAAATGCTCTATTTAGAAATAATGCACTCAGCCTTTTATGTTAGGCTTTAGGTGCATTCTTCAACTCATATAAAGCCTTCTTTAGTTTGAATACATGATTAATAAATTTAGAGTTTTCAAACTTTGGGATTGCTCAACATATACATCATCTTTAATTACCCCATTTAAGAATGCACTTTTAACATCCATTTGATATAGCTTAAATCCTTTAAAGAAAGCAAAGGCTAAGAGCACTCTAATGGCTTATAGTCTAGCTACTAGGAAAAAAGTCTATTCAAAGTTAATCACTTCAATCTGATTGCACCCCTTAGCTACTAATGTAGCCTTATTTCTTACTACTATGCTATAATCATTCATTTTATTCTTAAAAACCCATTTGGTTCCTACAACACTTTAGTCTTTAGTTCTACTCACTAACTCCCAAACATCATTCATAACAAACTGATTTAACTCTTATTATATTACTAGGATCTAGAATCCATCAAATAAGACTTGATCTATTTTGGTGGGTTCTATCATGGAGATAAATGCAGAATGACTAACCTCCATGATAAGTCCATTCCTAGTTCTAACACATTTAGATTGGTCTCCTAAGATCAGTTCTTTAGGATGACTAGATCAGTATCTTCATTCTCTAGGAAGGGAATCATATGGTTCTACTATATCTTTAAGGGCAATAGCTTCTACCACTTGAATTACCTCTACTCCTTTTTTTGTTTTTTTTTTAATTTAGAAGTCCTATCTGATTCATCAAACATAATATGGGTAGACTCTTCTACTACTAAGGTCCTCTTTCAAAGATTTTATAGGCCTTACATACATATGAATAACCTAAAAAGACTCCTTTATTAAACTCAGGATCAAATTTTTCTAAGGGTGATTTACCATTGATCAAGACAAAATATTTACACCAAAGACATATAGGTGAGAAAGATTGTTTGTCTTACCATTAAGGAGTTCATAGGGTAACTTATTTAACTTGGATCCAACATTCACCCTATTCAAAGCATAATAAGTAGTGTTTACTACTTTTGCCCAAAAGTATTAGGAAGAGAATATTCAGCTAGCATTGCCTTATTAGCTCTAATAAAAGTTATATTTTTCCTCTCAGCTATTCCATTCTGGTGAGGGGTCTTAGGGGTAGAGAAGTTATGTTATATCTACATCTTTTGATAAAAAGATTTAAGCATTTCATTTTCAAACTCTCCACCATGATTTCTATAAATGGTTGAAATTTCACATCTTAATGTTCTTTGTATTCATGTGGAGAAAGTTTTAAATTCCTTAAATGATTTACTTTTTGTACTAAGAATCTAACTTAAGTGACTCTAAAATAGTCATCTACTATTAAAAATCCATATAATTTATATCCTCGGTTGGTGGTACTAACTTGACCAAATATGTTCATATAGAGAATTTCTAGTGGCTTAAAGCTATTGATGTCTTTGATTGAATGAATTGAAAAGCTAACTTATTTTCCTAGTTGACAGGCATCACATAAGTGATCCTTAGTGAATTCTAACTTAAGTATGTCTCTAACTAGATTTTTCTAGATAATGTTCCAAAGGGTCTTCATGCTTACATGACATAGTCTCCTATGTTATTGCCATGATTCATCAATTATAATTTTCAAACATGAAGAATTAGAGTAATCAATGCAATTAAAATAAAGCATATAAATATTATTTACCATTTTTCCTTCTAAAATAATTTTTCCAATTAAACTAATCATGCATTTTGTAGATAAAAAATATATATTAAAACCCGTATCAGACAATTGATATGTAAGCACTTCTAATTCCTTAAATGATCCTTCCAATTCAATATCCTTTAACATCAAGGATTCATGTGCATTAGTTAGATCAATATGCTTCTTGTTTAGTGCATCATATTTATATGTAAAGACATATGATCCTTATTTATCTATTCTAAGGCACTCATGTTTTTTTTTTTTTGCAAATTTAAGAAATCAAAGTTCAGACTATAATATATTTTATTGAGCTTCCTATCTACATTGTGATATTTTTCTAAAACTTCTTTATTTTCTTCTTAGGAAGCAATTAATTGCCAAGTCATGAATGCTATGTCATCCTCTCGTTCTACTGTAGATTTGTCACTTTCTTACTCATATATTTTTAGTGCTTCCACTTTGTCCTTCTTCTTATCTCTTGAATCCTATAATATTTGACTCACACCTTGCTCATAGGAAATGATTGAGCCTAATAAGTAATCTATAGAATAAACATCAAGATCCTTTGATTCACAAATGGTGTAACCTTAGCTTCATAGTTACTAGGAAAACATCTAAGAATTTTGTTTACTTTCTCCGAGTTGGAAAGTATTCTTCTTAAAGAATGCAAAGATGTTACGATATATATAAACCTAGTGTACATGTTTGAAATGATTTCTTTAGGTTTCATGCAAAAGTATTCATAATCATATAATATAATTTCAACCTATATTATTTAACTTCATTGGTTCCTTCATAAGTGATACATAATTTTTCTCAGATTTTCTTGTCAATTATACATGTAAAGACTCTCATATACTATTTTGACTTAAGAGCACATAAAAAAAAAGTTCAAGCACTTTGCATTCAATTGAGCTAATTCTCTATCCTCATTGCACCATTATTTAAAAGGTAACTCAGATTTAAAGCCATAGATAAAATAAGATGGTACAAAATAACCCTTTTGTACTAAAAATCACATACAAAAATTGATAGATTACAAGAAAATAGACATGCATATTTTCCAAAAATTAAATTGTATGTTATCAAACAAAGGTGAATGAGTAATAGAGTAACCTTCTGTGGTGTTCCTATTTTGAAATGTGTCATAAATAATTTACCTACAAGTTTTCTAGAACATTATTTTTGAGTACCTCTCTAATACCCCTTGAAAGTTTGATAAGGATATTAAGCCTAAGTGAACTTGTCTCTAGGCACCCCAAGAGGGGGGTGAATTGGAGATTTTAGAAACTAATTGCTCAATTTAAAAATAAAGATAATATTTTTGGATTTTTTATAATTTGAAAAATATGTTATAATTTTCACTTAGTGCGAAAGTGAATGAATTTACCAAGACATCTAAGCAACAATGATGATATTCCAACCAGTAGTACAAAGCATTGAGTGAGATATTCAATAAAAAATTATAAAGGAATTAAAATGTAAGAAAAAAAAAATTGTGATAATAAAAATCAAAACAAACACAATAGAGATTTATAGTGGTTTGGTCAAATAATGATCTACGTCCACTCCTTAGAGTCCTCTCTAATTATTGCACTATCACTATAGTGCATCTCTTTTTTCCCCAACACCAAGTTAGAGAAGCCCTTACACAAATTACTTTCACCAAATCCTACGCAATGGAGAGCCAGAAGCTTTGTCACCCTCAAGGAGATAGTAGCGTGAAAGTTCGTTAGGGATGTTAGGCCCTATGAACTAGTCCCGAGGTTAACCAAGAGGGGGGGGGGGGGGAATTGATATTTTTAAAAATTCTTTAAAACCAAAACAAATATCACAAACCAATGTCACCATGGAAAAACAAGTGCGAAAAATTAAAGTGCAAAACAGTAAAAAGAACACAAGGGTTTATAGTGGTTTGGTCAACTTGACCTACATCCACTCCCTGGAGGTGCCCTCCGAGTATTGCACTATCAACGTGACTCTCCTTTATCCCCCACAGCTAGGTAGAGAAGCCCTTACAAAACACCTTCCTTTTGCCACACTCGACAAGGCAGAGAACCCAACTTCTTTTGCTTCCTCCTGAAGCAGGCAGAGAATCTCGATCGATCGATGAAGCTTACCTCTCCCAACCCTTCCAAGGACAAGAGACTCTAGGGAATAAGAAGTGGAACAATGCTTGGAGCAACCCTTGTGAACTCCCTCACAAGCTCCCCCTCACAAGATCCTCTCTCTCTCCTTTAGGTTTTCTCAGGTCAAGACAGCAGCCAAAGATCTTCAAAAATCTTGAACCAGAGCTCTTAAATAGAAGAGCTTCAAAGGAGCTCAATAATTGCAAGTTGCCAACTTTATCGTCCAGGACGATAATAATATCATCATGTACGATTAGTTAAAAATACAGACGATCGGCCAAAACATCGCCCTGAAGATGATCTGGATGATTGAAAAATTGGCTTGATCATCCATGCCGATCTCACGATCATCCCGGACGATTAGTTCAAATCAGAGGAAAATTCTCCTGAGCATCGCCCTGAATTTGAGCTGTCCGATCCTGATCGGCCATGAGCAACTTAGGGTTTTTGAATAAATCATCCTGGCCGATCTTGCAATCATCCAGAATGATGTGATTATATCAATCATCCTTAATTGCATCCTTAATTACCGAATCAATTTAGGCATAATTGTGCCATATCATCCAGGCCAATCTCACGATCGTCCTAGCCGATTTCCAAAAATACAGAATACTTAAATTGATCATAGAGGCTATTTCTTTCTGTATTGAGCATATCATCCTGGCCGATACAAGTATCGTCTAGGCTGATCAGTTAATTACGACTGCCTTTACTAAAAAATCCTGATTAGAACTTCTATTTTGAACTCGATCGTCCATGAAAATAATAAGATCGTCCAGGACGATGTGAGTAAAAATAAAAATTCTAAATCTCTCAAGTGTGTGTGTGTGGGTTACTTAACATCAGTCACTTCAAATATTTACAATTGACTCAAGAAAGGGAAAAAGAAAAATACAGACTAACTCATACCTAGTATACGCAATCTTGAGATGGTTCTAATTTCCGTCCAATCTTTGAGTCCTGAAAAGTTAGTAGAGAAAAGGCAGTCGTATTGTTTGCTATCATCAAAACCATAATTCATGAAACCAAATCTGCAACAATCTCCCCCTTTTTGATGATGGCAAACACTTCGACGATTATTTCAAAAACAACAGTGTAAAAAAAAATTCAGAATAAAAGTTCAAACATACAACCCTACTAACATGCAACCCTACTACGCCCCTTTTTGACATCTCAAAAAGGAGGAAAGCAAGAAACAAAGTAAAATTTTTTTTATCAAGGCATGAACAAGATGAAGTATTCCATGTGATTGATTTTAAAAATTTGTGAGCTAATGAATCAACATTAAAAAAATCCACAAAGTAGTATAATATCGGATCATTGTTACCCTTAGCTCGGACTTTATTTTAGGGTAGAATCATCTTTGGAAATCAATGACCTACCTCAAAAATTTAATTGGGTATGAGAAAAAATAAAAGATCCAATCATCACTTGGTTTCAGAAAAAATAACTTATAGAATAATGTACCAAAGTAAGTTTGTCACAATAGCAAAATAATCAAAATCAAGCCTTTGATACATGAAATCTTCTAGGTTTTAAAAGATTTGAAAGGAGAGGAGAGCTTGCTTTTGGTGGGCTCATTTTATGCCTCTTATCAATTGAATGGCGCTTTGCGCATCTTTTGATTTTTGATACACTTTGTATATATTTTTTTTTCAATTTGGCGTCATTGCGTAACTTTTATTGCATCATTGGTCAAACTTTTTATTTTTGTAAGCTCCATTCTCTTTCAAAAGCTTTTAAGAACAACCTTAATTGTGAGTATATCTTTTAGATATTAGAGAATAGGAGCTCTCTCTAACATAGGGAAGAATAATCCACAAAATAGAATCAATAACCAATGACAAGGGTAACGAGGAATCTTGATGTGATAAAAAGATTTTGATCATTATAAATACAAAATAGATTTTTTGTATCAAGGTTAGAAAGGATCTTAATTTCATACTCCATTCGTTAATTTGAAATAGATTTTTGATTAGAAAAGAAAATTGTGCCACTAAAATAGGTTAGAGAAAGGGACACAATCAACGGTAATAGAATAAGAGATGTAAAACATCGACTACAAATTTTCAAAAGCAAGGACAAGGCATACGATATCATTTCAGCGATGATTTTGATTTTTTTTAAAATGAAAGTAAAATAATCCAAACAAAAACTAAAAGTAAAGCAAAAAGAAGAAAATAAAGAAAAGGAAAAGCAAATAAAAGAAATGAAAAAGAATTAAAAGCAAAAGAAGGAAAGTAAAAGATTATGTTCATGCATTTATGTCAATCACACCCAATCTGGTCCTTAAAGAGCTGAAAGTGTCGAAGGCCAGTGGTTTAGTAAAGATGTCAGCCAGTTGATTTTCAGTTGTCACATGGTGTAACTGTATGTCTCCCTTAGTCACATGATCTCTAATAAAGTGATGCCTAATGTTAATGTGTTTAGTCCTTGAATGTTGGATAGGATTCTTAGAGATGCATATGGTACTAATGTTGTCACAAAAGATTGGGATGGTGCCTACAGGTAATCCTAAATCTAGTACCTGTTGTTTCAACCAAAGGACTTGGGCCACACAACTTCCAAGATCAATGTACTCAGCTTCAGCAGTGGAAAGTGCAACAGAGTTTTGCTTTCTACTAGATCATGAGACCAAAGATTGTCCTATGAATTTACAAGTTCCTGAAGTACTTTTTCTATCCACCTTATATCCTGCAAAATCGGAGTAAAAAAATCTAATAATCTCAAAAGAAATCCTGTGCCTCGGATACCAAATCCCTAAGTTTTGGGTCCCCAAAAGGTATCTAAAAATTCTCTTAACTGCAGTCAGGTGGGACTCCTTGGGTTCAGCTTAAAACCTAGCACAAAGGCAAACACTAAATATAATATCAGGTCGGCTAGCAGTTAGGTAAAGTAAGGATTCAATCATGCCTCTGTACTTCTTCTGATCAATAGACTTACCACTTGGGACCTTATGCAATGGAACACTAGAAGTTATGGGAGTATTAATTGGCTTAGCTTTATCCATCTCATACTTATTCAAAATGTACTTAATGTATTTTGTTTGATTTAG
>NW_021318654.1:0-7082 GCF_001605985.2 Dendrobium catenatum
AAGATTTAAGGACTTGATTGTGATTGTATGTGTATTCATATGCTTGTCCAATGGTTAGCAAAACATTGATTCAAACCCACACAATCTAGTGACATCATTGAGGACAATAATTAACAACATATTTAGAGAACATAGATTAATTTTAATAATTAAGATACACTTCATATTGATATGAGACTTTAAACATTCAAACTTAATGACATCTCGAGTCCATAAAATAATTTCCAGTAACTTTAAAAATCATTAATCCACTTAATTAATTAACTTAATATTAAACCCTTAATTACATATTAAGAACTTCAAAAATTCTAATAAATCAAATCTAAATCCAAAAAATATATATAAAACCACAAATTGACCAAAATTCAAACCTTAACTCAAGAAAATTCAAACCTCTTTGATTTGACATAAAATTCAAGCTTAATTTAATTTTAATTACAAATCAATATTTAATTGATTTAATTAATTAAAAATTCTAGAAATATCCTAAATACTTAGGAATCTCTCTTTAGGTCATTTATAATCTTTGGAGGTGATTTCAAAGAGTTTTAGTTCATTTGGAGCAAAATAATTAAAACCCCTCCAATTAAAATAATATTAAATAATTCAAATAAATACTCAAACTTATAAAAATCATTATTAATTATAGAAAATTCTAAATTAAACAAACTCAAATGTATTAGACTTCATTTTGAGTCTAATATTTATTAAAAATATCAAACAGTGAGAAATAAAAAGTTAATAATCTGATCAACTTTAAGTCAAAATTTAA
The DNA here is from genome assembly GCF_001605985.2 of Dendrobium catenatum. Lineage (NCBI taxonomy): Eukaryota > Viridiplantae > Streptophyta > Magnoliopsida > Asparagales > Orchidaceae > Dendrobium > Dendrobium catenatum. The sequence continues at coordinate 773 of NW_021318654.1, forward strand.
GTCAAGGCTTTAAAAATTTATAACTAATTATAGAAAAATACAAATCTAGCGAACATATAATCTAATTACTCTTATTAAGGTCTAATATTTATGAAAAATACTAACTTTTTAAAAATTAATTTAAAATTTAAAAGTCAAAATTTGACCCCTTAATTAAATAATTAAAATAATCCAAAAAAATTCAAAAATCATTTAAAAATCCAAAAAAAACTTAATCTAACCTTAAAACAAGCAACCAATAAATTTTAATTAAAATTCATTAACTTTCAAACTTTAATCAATTCAATACACTTAATTGTACTGGTTATCACTAGGTAATTCGGTCTATGAGGCTATTAGGTGAAATAAACTTTATAGCCCCGGTGGGCAACAAAAGTGATAATCAATCAACCTTTAAAACACACTTTAAAATTAACTTCTAGTTATTAATATTGAAACTCAAACTTAAATACTTTGAGTCTTCAACCAATCAAAAGTTCAAATAATTTTAACCATTTGCCCTATATAGGATATATCCAAATCACACGACCTCTTTTACACACTTTAGATGATTTGTTAGGACAACCAAATATAGTTTTAGACTAGGCCACTTTTCTATTGTGTGCAAGATTTTTAAAGCTTTCATGCATGTTGGTTGCTAGTGTAGATAGATATATTTATTTATTTAATTTTCTACAATTTATGTATTGATTTGATGTGCATTAGATTTACTCTTAGGAAAAGGAGGATTAAAATGCTAATATAATATTATGCAAGTGGCCATACTCTTACAGGGCATAAAAAGCTAAAGGGGGCAAAATAAAAAATCAAGCTTTAAAATTAACAAAGTTTCTACATGTGCTTTGCTATGCTAATTCACATTTTTAAATTAAAAAGAGCATCGCTAAGTGTGGCTATGATTTAAGTATTTTAATTTTTTATTAATATTAAAACAACTTGGAATGATTTGATTATAACTACTTAGGATAATCCTGCAGGTTGTATTTGAGTCTAGATTTTTTATTTTATTCAAATATAATTTAATCCAAGCATTGAGTTGTAATGATTAAGTGCTTTGAGATGGGATGTTAAGCATCCAATTTGGAATCCAAAGAGAAATGAACATCCCTTAGGGGAGAGTTCCATTTCATTTGGAAATCCAAATTAGGATGACTTTAAAATATCCAAAGGGAAAAATATATTACCCCTTTTGAGGGGGAATTTCTTTTCATTTGGATATTCGAACCCAATTGATCCAAGGAGCTCACAGAAGAATGAAGAAGTGAAGATCGAAAAGAATCTCGTTCTCAAGGTTACTTGAGTATTAGAAGTAGTATTAAGGTTGTTGTTAGTGGTAATCGTCCATTTTATTTTTTCTATATGATCTAGGTTATTAAGTGGCACTTGACATATGGACATTTAATTTAAGTATTTAATTTAATTGATTATGTAGTAGAATCACCTATTTTTTGTTTTTACTTGCATGTCAATTTTAATTTATCTTAAAACTCGATTAGAGGCTCGTGAGGGTATGATTAAAAATTCTTCTACTTTAAAAAAATTAAAACTTTTAAGATAATATAGAAACTCAAATGATTTTAAGAAGTAAGGTTGGCTCATCAAGAGTTCACATGCATACATATTAAATTTTTCTCTACCTTATTAGGTACCTACCCACCTACGGGTTCTAGCACTTATTAGGGTGCAGTCCTATCAAGGGAAAGTTGTGCAATCTTTAGGATAAAATAATGTTTAAGCCAGATTTTAAAAAAGTTTCATTTTAAATTTAAGCATTCATTGAGTTAATATACATGCATTGTATTAGATACAAACTTAAAAGTGTTTAAAAAATTTAAATGCATTTTATTTCAAGTTACATACTACCAGACATAAGTCATGGGGCCAATTAGAATCTACTCTAGATGTTGGCCCCAATTCCTCAAACTTATTTAAACAACGTCCTTACCCACTCATTCATAAGTGATCAGACTCATGGTTTTAAAGCGCCTAAGTAATTAGCTGGCTCTCCAATCCAAGCTGAGGTAAGTCCAGGTTGGCACTATATTAACTAGGTTTAGGTTATTAATTTTTAGTAACCAATTTCAAATTATTTTTTGAGGCAGGCTCAGGCTATAAAACCTTAACCTTCAAGAATTTAATCACAATCTTCTAATAAAATTGATAATTTAAACTTAAATCTATTTTAGTCTAAATTCAAGCCTAATACTTATGATATGTTGGGGTGCTTCTGAAATGTTTCAGAATCTTAAAGCACCTCCTACATTTTCTCTTTTGACTTCCAGAAATAAGTGTTCAACTTTGATTCAGTCCCGATTGAAAATTTCAATCCTCACTTCCTGTGACATCAAGCCTTGACATCTTAAATAAAATTTCTATCACTATTTTAATAGAGAATTCGTAAGAAATTTTGATTTCTTATGATGTAATTAACTAAAATGGCTTACACTCATAGGAGATTTAGAAACCCATATAATTTTTAAAATCAAGTTTTCAAAATCTATTTTGATTATCTTTGGAAAAAATAAATATAATGATGGTTATCATCATTTTCAAATGATCGATAATAGATAATATCCTCTTTCCTCGAGAGGATATACATTCTATTATCATAACTTTGATTAAAAATTTAATGATCCTTTTATCCATATTAGCATAGTTAAATACTAGTTCGAACATCATTTTGATTCTTTGGGGTTATATGTGTTTATTTCCTGAATCTAACAATGATGATCATTATGAACTTAAAGTTTTGAAATTTAAACCCATTAGGGAATGATATGTTCACCCTTCAATGTGATATATCATTTATAATGATGTGTTCAATTCTTAAACTAAAAATTCTAGAAATTAACCTTTTCAAACTACATTTTTTTTTTAAAATCAAACATTCTCCTCCCTTAGTAACCACAGCCTAGAGCACTACTCATTGACACTAATTGAATTGTGCTCCTAGAAGCTGCTAAAACTCACCTCCTTACTTCACTAGCCCCATATCAGCTTCTTTTTCTATTGGCTTCACTTTTAGATAGCTCCTTAATAGACCTCTTCCTACTCACTTCCCAACACTCATAAGTCACCACCAGATCATTCTCCATCAATCTATCCCTCTATACAAGCTCGATAATATGGAACATAATTAATGGGTTCTATCTCTCAAACCTCTTAAGAATCCATAACACTTCTCATTATAAGTGATACCAAGTTATTGGGCATACCTTGCTAATGGAGTAAACTCTACCTTATACTACATCACCTACTTACTACCCTAAATTATTCTCAAAATTAACTCCTGCATCTTATTTTTACTAAACCATATCACAAACAAGTTTCTAAATGCTTTAGTAAATTCATCCCATAAAATTTCTAAATTTAACTTCCCTTGATATTTTCTCTCTATTGGTCCAACCACCAATACTCAACTTCACTATGAATTAAGTGTAAATAATGTACTATTTATTAAATTTAAATTCAATAAAAAATACCTTATTTTATTTGTGTATGTATAAGAAATGTTCAAAAAAAAATTCAAAAACTTCACAAGGTTTGAACCAGCATCACAGTAGGCCAATTATCAGTGCTACAACATCAACAACACCTCAGTGTCATACTAGAGAATTGCAACCCCAACATTTTGGAAAAAAAATGGTAAATAATTTAGCACCTCGGTAGAACAAAGGTTAATGCCACAATACTTTATAGCATTATAAAATCTAAAATATGTGTTGCAACACCTAAGTTTTAGAATTGGAACACCAGAGCACTGATCATTACAATGCCACAATGATCGATTGTACATTCAACTGCCACATCACTTAAAATTTACAATGTCATGGCAGAGTATTTGATAAAAGATGGAGCTACACTGATTAAGTAAAGTGACATACTGATCCAACCAATAGACATGCTAAGTCAACGTAGTACCATAACAGAGTAAGGCTAATAGTGTTGAGGTGCTAGTTTAATTAATAACATCATAGCACCACCATTTTGAGCACTGTGCTGGTTGAGGACATTTTTTTATTCATTATAAATAGTTTTTATTTCTTTTAGTAAGGAGTTATGTTACTTTTAGTGGAGCCCTGTAATATTCAGTATAACTTTTTAGTGACCCCTTGTGGTAAAGTTTAAAGGAGGCTAAGGAAGTGCAAGATACTTTCATTAAAGATCTTAGCTTGTCTTGTGTAAGTAATCTTAATATTGGAGGAGAAAAGAGTGTGGAGAAGTTAATTGTACTATCATGATGAAAATTTTTCTTATTGTTTCTCATCTATCTTTTCTTAAATTAGTGAAATGAAAATGTGTTTACTTACTAATTTATCTATATCTAGCTAATTTTTGAGTTTTGAGCTAATGATGTCCTAATGAAAATGTGCTTGATTACATAATATAGGTACTACTGTAGGTTTTCATGCCTTGAATGAAATTATTGATATTTTTAATATCTCTCATTCTTCATTTAATGCATATAATGATCATGTATATATTTAAAATCTCATGTGATACATTACTTCGATGAAATAATATTTGAATAAATAGGAGTGTTGGAATAGAATATTGGCGTACCTATACATAGGATGTTTAATCATATAGGCTTTATGGAGACATTAAAATTATAGGAAGGTCTTGAATCTCCCTTCTCATCCATATAAGCTCGACAGAGATCTAGGGATCCATATGCTTTAATCCACATCAACATTTGGGAGTCACATTAGAAAAATATAATTATTTTAGAAGCATTAGTCCAAAACGTATTTTATATATTAGCATCACATCATCTATTTGCATTCCTGTAAATGACATAAACTCAAAACCCTTCATTCTTATTTAGTAGGATAAATTGTTCATATATAGTAAATAGTATCAGTTTGATTGTAATCTAACAGAATACTTCCTCGTGGGATCGACACTCACTTGTTCAATTTATACTTGATCGATATGTATACTTGTGTATATATTGGGCAATTTTGTTTCAAAGAAAACCTAAGCTTACTCATATTCATACATACACTGTTCACCAATATAGCAATATAAAGGACAACTCAAGCCATATTCAATGGATAAAAGAAAGATTTTTTTTAAAAAGATATCATGATATATTTTATAAAAGATTGAGGTTTATTATGCAACACATATCCTTAGTTTTCTATGCCACATGTTATTCCTCATTATAATTAAACTATTAGAAAATATAATTAAATTTAAAGAAAATACAAGTAAATTATATACAAAAATTGTGTTCAAATATCTTGATGCAGTTTGTATGAAAAAAGGGCAAGAAAATCATTGAATTTGCTTTTAAATTAGTGTTGTATATGAAGAATTGCATTGAACTAAAGTTAAAATAGATTTAATAGTTTTCAAGCACATTATAATATGAATTATATAAGGATATTCTAAAATAATTTTATTTTAAAAATTATTTATATTACACTTTAGTAAGTTATCTAACATTATTATATTATCTAATAGTTTAGTTTTGTTGAGGGAAAATATGTGATATGCAAAATTAATTACATATATAATAAAATTAGGTCTTATCTTTTATATAAGAATCAACATATTTTTTTTTTCGACAAGAGAATTATTTTTATAAGTCATCAAAAAAGTCACTAGATCAAGCAAGAATCTTAATGCTTATTTGAATTAAAAAATTTTAGAACTAAGTTTAAGGTCATTTGAACTTTGATTTCAACAAACTAACGGTTCAAATGAATTTTTGACGATATGCATCCAACAACACAAAAGTGACATGATCTAAGTCTAAACGAGCCCAAATTAAGCACCTAAAACATAACTAAAACTTTAAATTCAAAATCAAACGCTGAAGAGTGAAGTCAAATAAGCCCAAGATCATCCCAAGGTCATCAAGGTACTTATAAATAACAAGCTATGATCATGAGCTATTCAATGGAGTGTTTTTAATTTTAGTTGAAATTATCAAAAAGTCACTCACTATAAGAAAATGGGTCAATAGCGACCAAAAAATTAGAGACAAAAAAAATTTGTCGCTAAAGATATATTTTAGCGATCAAAAGTAAGTGTGGTCTCTAAATAATAAGGAATCTAGATATTAGCCACCAAAAAGAAAAATTAGTCGTTAATTTTGTCACTAAAAGTCTATAGATTTGTTTTTCACAAATATATACATGTCATTTTAGTGACTAATAATTCTTTTTTATTGTGTACATAATACATTTTTAAAAATCATTAACATTTTATATAATGATAATTATTCCTAAAGTAAATTTTGTTTAAAGATGAATGATTTGTTTGTAAAAAAAATCAAAATGACGTAATTGACCGTCGTACG
>NW_021318654.1:10412-20338 GCF_001605985.2 Dendrobium catenatum
GCAGATTCAAGAAAATTTTTCTAAAGGCGTATACTAACGCTCGCAATCTCCAAATCCTACTGGATTAGATGAATTTTAAAAGATCACTCAAACTGCTTCAATTAGCGAATCATTCAGAGGATAAAGGACCATTTAGGTAAATATAACTTTTAATCCCTTGAGTTGAAATGAATTGAAATTAATTGACATATCGTGCAGAGGAGGGTGGACAGGTCAACGAAGAAGCAAGGGAGTCGGCGTTGATCCGATTTCGGTGTGCGGACGGCGAAGAGATGAACAGGATTTTGGCCTGGTTTCACGGATAGTAAAGGGATGAAGATTGGGGGGAGTTGATACCTGGGTGGGGCTGGGGGCGGCGAAACAGAGAAGTTTGCGGGATGGTCCGAATAATGTAAAGGGAAGAAACTCATATTTACACGAGAGAGGTGGTTGGCGCTAAACGTGGAGTCGTCTGGTCGCGAATAGCGAAACTGGAGAGCAGTTTGGAGGTCGTACTAAATGAGGTAGCTAGGGCAGGAAAATAGGAACAAGAAGTTCGCGTGCTTGAGGGCATTCGGGGTGCGGAGAATGAGTCGTGAGAGTAGGTTTTCGTGTTTTTCAATGTTAGTTTATTTAAAGAAGTCTTTGTTATAATTTAGATAATATATTATTATAATTTATTTCACATCATAAATATTATTTGATTTTTTCATATAAAATATATATTATTTTCAATTTCATTATTTATTTATTAATTTGAATTTATAATTTCTTATAATAAATTTTATTCGGGGGCAGCATACCTCTTTGACCTAAGTGCCTGACCGGCAGGTGAACCATAAGGAGGCGTACCCCACTTGGCCGAACATATTACGAAGCGTATGAGATGCAAGATTATAACAATGGGGTCGAGCAATTTAAGGAAACTTCAACATATATTTTGGTAGAATTGAATGATTACGAAGCGTCGACGGTCATTACGTCATTTTTGATTTTTTTTTACAAACATCAATTCATACTTTAAACAAAAATTTTACTTTAAGAATAATTATCATTTATATAAAAATGTTAATTGATATTTTAAAAATGTATTTCGTACACATAAAAAGAAATTATTAGTCATAAATGACATGTATCTATTGGAAAAAAAATCTCTAGACTTTTTAGTGACAATTAAACGACTAATTTTTCTTTTTGGTGGCTAGATATTAGATTTTATTATTTAGATGACACACTTACTTTTTTGGTTCGTGATATATTTTAGCGACAATTTTTTTTTTGTCTCTAATTTTTTGGTCGGCTAATTCGCCTTTTTCTTGTAGTGATTTACATGTCTCTATTAATGACTTGATTTCACAACAGTCTCTTATGATATAATTACAGGAAAGAAAGAAGGTAGAATTCTATCATGATGGCTTTAAGATGATCATATATAAGTTAATAATAAATATTTGAAATGTCAAAAATATATATGATAAGAAATTTAAAAAAAATTCATGAAGGTTCTATTTTTTTTTATCTTTGTTTATATTTTTTAAAAATTTTTAATTCATCAATATAGACTCCACAAGCGATTAATAGCTCTACTGATAGGCTCTTTATTTTGAGGATGATTGATAAAAATTTATAATTCGGTTGCTTACAGGATTATAGAAAAGTGTATTGGCAGCTTGTGTAGCAGTCCGAGTGAGGAGATCATTAAGAACACAGAACAGACGCAATAGTGGGATTTTTGGAGTAGAATTAATACAACAACTACAGATGCACAGCTGCTATATTTATCATTGGATTTCGATTGTTATATTTGTTTATCAATTCGAATTCTCTCTAGACTCATAAAAAGATTTACTAATTTGTTACAATACTATAATTTGTCTAAATTAATCAAAAACATTCTCTTAAAGAAGTAGATTGGGTTTTCTATGGGATGTCATTATGCAATGAATATGTAGTAGATAATGGATTTTGTAATAATTTTCTCAAATTAGTTTTAATACTTTAATTATGGATATAGTTTATTGACTAAATTATTACTTTCACTTTGAATGTTCATAATTTTAATTCTTTAATTTGTCTCCTTTAACATTTATATTAATTGCTTTGGATGTGTTGCTCTTATCATTGGGTTGTGATATCTTCAATGAGATGGTCTTTACCACGCAAATCTAAATAGATAGCAGACTGATTAAGACTATCCAGGTTGCATTCAGAATAATTATGGTTAGGTCTGCATTTTGGCCGGAATATGGTGCACGTATATAGATTTCTCTGGATGGTTGCGCTTTTTCATCATAAGTTCGGTATTGAATTAAATGGTTGATTATACAAAAATGCAAAATATATACAGGATGTAATGTGAAATTAAACCGTTGGAGGCTATATTCATTGCCTTATAAAATCCACTTGGGAATTTGTATCTCCTGCGTATAATTGTATGAGGTGTTGGATTACAAAGATTCGTGGTAATAGATGCCTAATATTCACTCAATTTGTATTTTAATTATGTTCTTATTGATTTTTTAAAATCATAATAAAATGCTTTATTTTGATGCATATGCCACTAAATTATTTACAAAATAGCACAGTTAAAAAAACAGCTAATTCCCTTTCCAACGAATAACAAGTATAGGAGATTTTGTACCCGCCGCGTTACTGAACCGTTGCAATGAATTTTGTGATATTTTAAACCGCTGCAATTGCCTAAAAGAAAAAAAACAACTGCTAAAATCTTATTTATTCAGTAGTGCATGTTGGAAATTTTTTAAGAATCTTGGTGGCTAAATTCGTGCGAAATCGCCACAAAAAAATTAAAGCAATTTTATAGGACCCGCCGGCTTGAGTGATTTATTAGTTTTGTTTGGGGCTACTTAGCTGTTCCAGTTTTTGTTCTTTAAAAGCTTCCTTCTCAATATATTTTCAAATAAGTCTTAAAGCTTTGTTTGGGATGACATTTTTTATTTGATTATTACTCCAAGATTAAGACTTGGATGGCAAGAGTTTTAAATACAAAATTAAAAAAATTTGGCTATTCTTTTGTTTAACTCGGGGTTTTCAGGATCTTAAAGAAGCCTATTTGGGTGTAATAGAGTAAACTAACCCTAGAAAAGTTTGATTTGTAAATTAACTTTAGTAAACATAAATTATTTTAAAAAGCATATATTAATAACTTTTTTTTTTTTTTTTTTTTTTTTTTTCCAAAACTAACCATCTATATTGGGCTATGTTTAGAATAGCTTACCAGGTTGGTTCTATTAATTTTAGTAAAATAAAATATCTGTTATTATACTGGCACAGAGGAGGTAATGCTATACAGCCAATGAGTAATTATTCCTTCAGGTTACCGAATGCATCGGAAACTAATAACAAAACGCTGCAATCACTAAAGTGTTCGGTACCGTGCTCGATAGCACTCGGGTATGCTGGTATTTTCACCGGAAATATAATAATTTTTCCGCACTTAATAACCCACCAGGGTTTCCACTATCGTCAATGCAACTTTTTTTGCTGCTTAACTTTGTTTGTTAATGCCGTTGCTGAAAAAAAGTTCTAACTGGTGTCAACATAATTATAAATTAATATGAAAAAAGTAAATAAATGATAAATCAAAATTATTGAAAAAATAACTGGAAATTAATAAAATGAACATAAAACTATTTTCTTTAGAATGGATAATTAGACAATTATAGTATTTTTTATTTAAATTTTATTTTTTTTAATTATATTATCAATTAATTATTCAACAAATTTTATATGGGGTTATTGTTGGATTATCTAACACAACCCGGCCTCCATTTTTCTCATCGACGGCTTAGGGACCTGACAAAGACATTGTTATAATTTTTTTTTTATATAGTCGAATAAGGCCTTGAGATTGTTATTGTTGTTGTTGTTGAGTATAATTAAAAAATTATAGTTTTAGATAATAGTTGATTGATTAGTTATACATTGGTAATTTTTTAATGAAAGATTTAATGACTTTTAAAGCCATCATGGATATGAATTTTCTCTACTCTTTTTTTCTTTCTTCTTGAATTTATCATAAGAGCGCTTGTTTGTGAAATCAAGTTCATTAATAGAGACATGTAAATCACTACAAGAAAATGGGTCAATAGCGACCAAAAAATTAGATGACAAAAAAAAATTGGTCGCTAAAGATATATTTTAGCGAAACGAAAATAGATCATAGTGTTGGTCTCCTAAATATAATTATAGGAATCTAAGATATTAGCCACCACAAAAAGGAAAAACTAGTCACGTGTAATTTGCACTAAAGTTCTAAGAATTTTGTTTTTACACAAATATAACATAGTCAATTATTAGTGACTAATAATTCTTTTTTAATTGTGTACATAATACATTTTTAAAATATCATTAACATTTTATAATAATGATAATTATTCTAAAGTAAAATTTGTTTTAAAGTATGAATGATTTGGTTTGTAAAAAAAAATCAAAAATGACGTTAATTTGACCGTTCGTACGCTTCGTTATCCATCAATTTACTACAAATATAGTTGAGAGTTCCTTTAATATTTGGATCGACCCCTAATTTGTCAGTAATCCTATCGTCTACGCTTCGTAATATGTCGGGGTCCAGTGGGTAGCGCCTCTATGGTGTTCGACCTGCCATTGGTCCGAGTCACTAGGTCAAGAGGTAGTGTGCCTGGAATAAAATTTTATTATAAGAAATATTATTGGAAATTCAAATTAATAAATAAAATAAATGAATTGGAAATTAATATTTAATATTTTATGTGACATAATAATTTATTGATGAATATAAATTATAATATATATTATCTAAAATTTAACAAAGACTTCTTTAAATAAACTATAACATTAGAAAAACACGAAACCTACTCCTCACGAACTCATTCTCACGCACGCGAAGTGCCCTCAAGCACTCGAACTTCTTTTGTTTCGCTATTTTCCCGTTGCCCTAGCTACCTCTTTAGTGAGACGCTCCAACTGTCTCAGTTTCGCTATTCGCGACAGCGAACTCCACGTTTAGCGGCAACTCACCTCTCTCGCGTGTTAATATGAGTTTCCTTCGCCTTAGCAATTCTTCGGACCATAACCGCAAACTTTCTGTTTCGGCCGCCTCCACTCGCCGCCCCAGGTATCTAAACTCCAAACTCTTCATCGCCTTTACTATTTCGTGAAGCCAGCAAGTCCTGTTCATCTCTTTCGGCCGTCCGGCACACCGAAATCGGATCCAACGCGACTCCTCTTGCTTCTTTCGTTGACCTGTCCCACCCTCCTCTGCACGAGGTTTCAAATTAATTTCAATTCATTTCAACTCAACGGGATTTTGAAGTTATATTTCCTAATTGGTCACTTTATCCTGCTTGATATGTTATCGCATTGAATTTGAAGCAGTTTTGAGTGGATCTTTAATTAAACATATCTCTCTGAATCCATAGGATTTGGAGATGCAGGCGTTTAGTGATTTACTAGCTTTAGTAAATTTTTTTCATTTGGCATTTCTGTTCTGTGTATATGCAGAAAGATAAAGTCCTACGTTCGGTGAATGTGCAATTTACATAACGTGTTTACTCTCTAAAGATTCAATGGTTTTATTTTCTCTCTAATTTCTCATGTTCTAATCTACAATTCTGGATTGGTATATACATCCGGCGTTTAAACTTCTTCATTTACAATGTCTCGGGCCCAGTCGTTGTTCTTTCCTTTTCAGCATGAGTCAAGAATTATGTAATGATTTCTAAGTTATCCGCTATTCGGAATGATTATAATTGGGTTAACACGTGCAGTCAGTACTCTTCACTATTTAATTCATCTCTTGATCGATAGAAGGAAAATGTAGAATGAGGGAGCATTTTTTTCTGCGATAATAATAAGTCTAGCTCATAAGGCTATTAAATATTTGCTTTATGATCTGACTACAGTTGTATGTTGGCATAGGCACGTGACACATATTTTTAACTGTTTTAAGACTACATATGTAAAATTTTATGGCATAATAGAAGATTTATATTGCAAAGATTATTTTATTTATTGGCAAAGGAAGATTGCATAATTGATGGTGTTTGTCATCTATTTTTATCCTTTTTTTAGTGTATATTGCTGAGGTAACATAAAAGGGCTTTTTAACAAAATGAAGCTGGAGACATTAAAGAATTTTTTTATTCTGTAATGGCAATTCAAGTGGAATTTTAAAAAATTTTAATAATTTCAGTTGGCTTCATTAATAAGTGAAAACAAATAGATGTGTTTGTCAGTTTGTCCCATAAACTGCACCTTTGAGGCATAGAATATTGTTTCTAACTCTGTTGAGGCATAGAATATTTAAAACAATCTCCGTATGCATCTCTGCAATTAATTTGGCATCGGAAGTTACATTATAATGATAAATACATGCTCTATCATTTAGAGAAATTAGCTCGTGAAGCATCTATAGTTTGGTTTTATATTGCAACAGTGCAGTGTTTGCCCACGAGCTAGATAATTGTTGAGTTAAGAATTAATTGACGTTGTCTGATTGTTAATCATTTTATGGATCGAAAAAATTGTATATATGTGAAAACCTTTGGGCATGCTATGTGTAAATAGTTTTTTGTTTGGGTTGTAGTTTGGTGCAAGGCTTCTGGGTAGGTTGCCAGTCACTGGGCAAAAACGTTGCCTATTTATTTTTAATCAGGATTTCAATGCTTTTTTATTTTATATTTTTGGAAATTTTGAGTGGGTATACTGCTTCTCATTATCTGGTATCTCTCTTTTCACAATGAAATTTCAATCTCACTGTTCTCTGAAATGATAAATGGATATGGTGCAAAAATTATGGACTTTTACTTGTATTCTTCGACCGCCTAATCCAGCTGTATACCAGTCAATAATGTAAGTGTTGTTTGGAATATCTACCTTACAAGCTATCTCTCTTTACATATTTTACAGTTTGATTAGCTTTGGTTGGATCAATCAACTATATGCAAATGGCATGCATCCTTCCATCCTGAAAGAAAACCCACAAACTCCTAGTCCCCTCCCCCCTCAGGTGCTTGCTGTCAGTAATGGATTATCATTTATCAGAGCTCCTGCTTGCAGGATGTTGGCATTTAGCAATAACATTAGATGCTACTTTCATCATAATTGACCACCTACCATTATCTTACATTATTTGATTTTGGTGTCTGATGCTTTAACCATTAATCTATAATTAGCAGGCAACAAATTATCATGAGTGATATAGCCATATAGGGATATTAAAAAACCCCCTTCTGAAAAATACTCCAATGTTATGCCTTCTTTCCATTACTCGTTTGTTCGTTTGTAAAGTAATAACTTATTGTGGATCAAGTCCTCGAGTATGTCTCCTGCTTTTGAAAAAAAATTTCAAACTTGATATCTTAGTTATTGCAAACTTGATATGTTTGTTCTTTCTGTTATCATTTTTAACTTTTATTCAAAGTTTTTTATATGATTGAAAATTCAAGTTATAAACTACTGAACTTTATTCTTTGCCACAATTAGGATTTGGTTATCTTTTACCTCTTATCAATTCTGGACATCATCATAATGTTTATGGAGTGAGTAGTGACAGTAGTTTAATTCTGCTTTCAATGCAAACATTTAAGCTACATAAACATATGATTTTGTAAAGACATTTTTTTTAGATTTGCGGAATATGTTGTTTTGACAAGTAATATTTCTAAATTAAGCAAATTAGAAAATTTGATCAAGTGAGCTAACTTATTTTGACATGTGATATTTTTAAATTAAGCAAGTTTATCACAATGTGAGTTAATCTGCATTGCCCTCTAATCAGGAGTGGAGACAGTGCTGCCATGATTTTATTTTAAGGTACTGCAAGGTGTATAGACTGTTTCTTCAACCATTCTTCCTCCACTTTCTTTTTCTGGTTCCCTCTTTTTAATGACTATTTATCATTGAAAATGGTTATGTTGACGTTAACAAAAAACAGTTATTGATCTAAACATACATAGATTCACACTGCTGTAGTTTCATGTGAGCTTGAACATGAGATGCTCGTGAACATTAAGCTAGATTGTATATTAGCCTAAAGGAATCCTAGCGAAGTTCCCCATTGTAGTGGTAGTCTCACCCCGTATGATTTGTTCTTTCATTTCCTTGCATTAACTCAAGGTGCATGTCCTTTTCCATCCGATTTTCTTTGGAGCGATATTACTTTAAATAAGCTATGAGGATTAGATTGCTGAATATTAGGGAAGTAAATTTTCAGATAACACATACCTAAAACAAGAACGTTATCTATTTTGGGCATATATTCTCTAAAAGTTATACATGTCAATTAGTAAAGTAATATGTAGTTGCTACATTAATGAAAAGCTGTTAACTAATAACTATAATAATTTCATGATGAATAATGGTTTGAGGAAAGACTTGCACTAAAAGCTTACCGAAAAGCCCATAGATCTTTGGTTGAAGCCAACGAGAGATGCACCTTTTTGTACAGAAAGCGTGAATTATTTTCTGCCAAATGCAGAGCTTTTGTCATAGAGGCATCCAAATCCATTTACCCATCTGATTGGCTCTGTCAAAAGATTCCTAATGAAGGTCTGATTTCAAATCACTTCCACTGAATATCTCTTTTGTCATAGCTTGAGTTCTTGTGTTGACTGCTTTTCTGCTGATTTATCAAACTGTCCCTTTGTCAGATCAATCCCACGAACCTGATGCTAGTACATCAGTCCATAAAGAGAACGGTTCATTAGATGGAGTAGTTTTTCCTACTCACTAGCCAACCGTGTCTATGGATGTTGATGGCGAGGATTTCCCTTCTAGTAATGGAGTTGTTGAATCAAGATCTGTTCTTGTTGATGTTAGAATTGAAAAGGCACCATCCATTGATAGTTCCCAGGATTACAAACGTCTTGAAACTACTTTCCATGCTGTTGTCAATGACATTGTTCCACCATCATCACCAACCCTAAGAAGTAGATTTATGGCCTCCAACATTTTCTTCCCTGTTCTACTCCTCCCCATCACCTGCACACCACACCCAGTGCTCAAATTCTGTCACGCCTTGATCTCAACAAGGTTTTAGCAAGCTAGATTATGCTGACAAGTTGGAGTTCAAGTTTTGACTTACTTTTCTGCTTAATACTCTATACTACATTTTTTTCCTTTTTTTTATCTTTCTCAATTTTCATGTGTTGTAAGTCAATTTCATATTCTAAAGCATCTATATTGTTATAGAATTGGATAAAGATATTCATCTTCCATTAATTTTGCTTAAGAGTATGCTAAGAGATTAATCTCCGTGGATAGAATTGCATGCCTTTGTTGATTTAAGGCTGTTTCTTAGCTTGGTAATTTGGGTTCTTTTGAGTTATTTTTCTGTTTCCTCAGTTATTTATATGATGATTGCAACTTGAAAGCATGTGTCCGGCAATTTTTTATACCAATTTGTAAGCTCCACTTGTGAGTTTGTGCTGCAGACTGTGACTTGCCGATCTGACACAATGTTTTGATGAATCCGCCAGGTAACCTCACCTAGTAAGGAGATTTACACGAGCATGTTTGCCACCTTTGATATGCCTCCATTATTATGTTCCAATCAAGGAGCATGGAATGCTTGCTTAGAGGGAGAAGAGAATTTAAGTCATGTAAGAACGTGAATGTTATTTATCATGAATCTTTATCAGACTATTCTTGTTTTTCCATTCATACTATTTTTGTTTATCATGTAAAGCAGATTTTAGCAAATGCCTTCCAATAGAAGCTAAAACATTGCAATCTATGTCCTAAAGCTTATTCTCAACCATGGCAGTGAGAATTGCAGTATCTGAAGAAAACCAATTGAATGATCAGAGGGCAAAAAAGGATGAGTTATAAAAGCAGTTCATCACAACAATTAACTTGAGTGAAAAATAGCATGATACTTCTTAAACTAGATATATTAGCTTTCCAGTTCATCATCATAAAAATATGTTATATCACAAACTTCT
>NW_021318655.1:0-9581 GCF_001605985.2 Dendrobium catenatum
TAACCTCTAGAGATATGTCTTATCACTTTGTAAGTGATAAACCCTAAATCAGAGGCCATTTGACTGGGTTTTGAAATGTTTGAAAAAACTTGGAAAAAGGTCTTTAGGATAAGGCCTTAAGACTTTGGATTTGAGTCCGGATTTCTGGGTTTGGATTGGATTTTAAGTTTGAATGATTAATGTTGGAGTATCCAAACAATTTACAATCATGTGGTGACTGTTAATGAATGGATAGGGTTAAAGCTAGATCAAAGGTGGAATCAAAGTCTAGATTGAAATTTGGGTTCTCAAGTGGATTGAAACAAAGTTTGGATATGTTTGAAATTTGAATTAATTGGGATTTGAGTTGAATGAAGCTTGAGATTTAAATTGATCAAGGGAAGGAATTTTATTGAAGTCGATGTTGATCGAAGGTAGGAATTGATTTGAGGTTGAAGTTGATCAAGGGTAGGGATTGATTTGAAGTTGGAGTTGATCAAAGGTAGGGATTGATTTGAGTCTAGATTGGTCCTAAGATCTAGAGGGGTTCTAAGATCTAGGATCTAAGGGAATCCTGGGCTCTAGAATGGATCCTAAGGTCTGGCTCTAGGAAAGGATCTTAAGGTCTAGATTGGATCCTAGGATCTGGCTCTAGGAAAGGATCTTAAGGTCTAGAGTAGGCCCTAAGGTCTAGAATTGATCTGAAGTTTGGAAGGGCCTTAGTGACCTCATACAAAAATGAGTTCAACAGCTTGTAGTCTGGCTTATTTGTGTTTTGGCTTATTTGTATTTGTATTTTTGTATTTTGTTGTTATGTTTATATGTTTTTGTTTTAAAAATTAAAAAAATTTATATTATTCATGAAATATCCCTATATTCAAATGTTTATTCTTTTAGGGGGAGCTAAGGAGAAATTTAGGATATAAATGCTAACTCAAACAATAATTATTTTTCCATCATAAAAAAGGGGGGATTATTGATATTGTTGAAACTTAGTTTTTTGATTGTTAAGATTATTGCAACATGTGTGTTTTTGATAATTCTAAATATTATTGTTTTAATTATAGGTTCTCCTAACAGTTCATTCTCCTAACATTTTAGAAAAATTATACTCCAAATTATTGAAGACTATAAATTAGATGAGATTAGGGTTCATTTTAAATGGTGTCTGAATTTTTTCATTTTATTAAGTTTGAGAGAGTGTGATTGTAATTGAGTAACCGTGTACACACACACTGGGGGATTGTTTAAAATTTGCAATATTTTTTAAACTAATCATACTATACGAATTCATTTCGTATGGGATAATTTGTTCAGTTATTTCCTCATATGAACAGTTAAATGAACTGTATAAAGGAAAAATTTTCTAAGTACTGATCGTTTTGTATGAAGGGATCTTTATACAGATGATGTTCAGAGTATAAATTAGACATGTACCTTTTTGTCTCGACAAATTCAAAATTTTTTTCTTAACTAATTGTACTGTACGATGCACTATGCGTACAGACGATGTCCAGAGTACAAATTGGATGGATCCCTTTTAATCCTGAAATTGCAAACTTTTTTTAAACTAATCAAACCGTATGATGCCTTGTTTGTACATATGAAATCAAAAGTATGAATTAGACGGGTCCCTTTTCATCTCAATGAATGCTAACTTTTTTTTAGGGATCATATTGTATGATTCCATATTCATACAGATGACGTCCAGAATACAAAAATGTGGGGAACCTTTTCATCCGGACTAATAAAAAAAAGTTCTTATAGTTCGTATAATATGATCATAGTTTGTACTGGATAATGATCGTGCATAAAATAATTCATGTAGGTTCGTACGCATTAGTTTTTGAATTATTCTTATGTATGAGATATGATTATATACGCTCAAAATGGAAAATTTTAGTTTTCTAGATGGTTTTTTGTGTCTTTCATATAAAAAGGTGTTTGGAAACTGAGTTAAATTCTTCATGATTTCTTTCAGACTAAGTGAAAGAGTGTTTTTGGGAGTGTTTGAGAGAAATTTCTTGTAAGTGAAGTGTGAAGGGATCGCTAGGTTACTCAAAGATAAGAATCTCTTTTATTTTTTAGTTACTGCTTATCCTTTCTTCTTTCTAGTTACTTGAGAGAAGATCTTTAACGAAGATCTAGTACTCTGCCGACATATGAAAGGTGTGAACAGACAATGATACTCTACTGACACATGAAGGGTGTGAAAGGAAAATGGTACTTTGCTGACACTTGGAGGGTGTGAAAGGACGATGGTACTCTGCCAACACTTGGAGGGTGTAAAAGGATGATGTCACTTTGCTACACCGGGGATAGGTGGAAGATAGGAAAATTGTAAAGGCTTCTCCACCTTGATGCGAGGGCAAAAGTTGAGTCACTTTTGGTAATAGTGCAATACCCGAAGAGGGAGTCTTTTAGGAGTGGACGTAGGTCTTGTTGGACTGAACCACAATAAATCCTTATGTTCATTTTTATTTTTATATATTTATTTTTTTGCACTTTAGTAATTGTGGTTGAAAAATTACTTTTGCAAATAATACAAAAATCAATTTTCTATTAAAAATCCAAGAAATTTTTTAAATTGCCAATTCACCCCCTCTTGGTTAGCCTTGGGACAATTATATAGATTTAACAACCTATACGAACTTTTCAACTCCCAAGTATAAAAAAATAACTAAAAGATAAAAGAAACAAAATAATAGTAAAAACTAATGAATTATGTAACTTATCAATCTCACACTCCTGATCTTCTTCCCTGACTTAAAATCATTTAAAACCACATATAATATGATAAAAAAGTCCAACAAGACATTAAAATCTTATAACTGAACTCACAATATGATAAACAAATATTATGCATGTAATTATTACCTTCATAATAGTATATATCAATATAATGATAAATTTGTGCATAAACTATAAAACACATACTATATAATAAAATCTATGAACCAGCAAACCAATACTATATGGAGGATAATAAAAAATGCATTGCAAAAATATTAAAATCTGTAAATCTATAAAATCATTATGAATGCCATTCATACATCATAGTAATGATATTGAATCAATAAGAAAATTATATAAATCAGTAAAACCTAACAATCTATGAAAACTACAAAAATTCATAATAATGTTATACTATCAAATCAATATACACATGATATTTAACCATTATATATTCACTGTATAATTTGTACCTTTTATGATACGGTCATTAATAAAAATCACGTGCTAAGTAATAGTAAATCATTAAATAGTGAATCAATAGTAGTAACAATAATAGTAAATTAGTTCAGTATCATTATTAGTAAAATTTGTAGCAATAACAATAAGATAGTATGGTAATTATATATTAATATAATGATAGTAATAAATATAATGAATGCATCCCAATAATAACACTAAAAAAGTATGGAGTTTTGCTTAAGCTATATTTTTCCAGTAACTAGTAAATTGATAAATCAATAATCACTAGCTCAATGAGAAAAGATGTCACTCTTTGCCCATCAGCACTATACTTAACTCGTTATAACTACCAATTAGTGAATCACACAAATCAATAGTGGATAACACCAAACCATAATATTCAAAGAAAAACTCATCGGCCTGCCATCTTATACAGCTTAGTTAGTCTCCAGCTAATATTATGAGCATTTCAGAAATGAATGCATTCGTATGGTATCATTCGATATGAAAGGAATTTTGTACTCTATCAGTCATTTGTATGACTTGACATCGTAATATACAAATAGTTAAAAATGAATGAGTTCATTTGGTATGATTCGGTATGAAAGAAATTTTGCACTCTCTTAGTCATCTATTTTAATTAACATCATACAATATGAACATTTCAACAAATTTAAGCCTTAATTTGATTTTTTATTTTAAGAAATAAATAATTGCATTAATAATTAAGAAAAAGCATACAAACTATAAAGTAGATTCCTTCTTTAATAAGTTAAAAAAGGAAGAAGGAACCTTATTCAAACTAAAGTCTTCCCAAATTAAATTACTAAAGAGAGAAAAGTTAGCACACAAATCCACTATCTTATTACAATTCCTATCTATACAATTAAAAATGACATGATTAAAAATCCTTGATAAAAGCTAGATCTTCCAACTCCTGGCTACCATTGCTTAAAGCACCTTAAAGAAATTTAATAATGTTAGAATTGTCACCTTTAATGATAATTCTTTTGTATTTGAACATCCAATCTTTGATGACATCCTTCAAATATTGAATAGATAAAAGTTCAATTGAGAAACATCCCAATAAACACATGACTTTCCAAATGCCAATAAAAAAATCTACCTTTACTATCTCAAAAAACTCCTCCAATTCCAGTTCTACACAAAGAACCAAGCAAGGCATCAACATTAACCTTTAACCAATTGGGAGGAAGAGGAGGCCAAAGATTGGACAATTTGATCGACTGGTTAGCATCCTAGTGGCCCGAGCTAAAATTACAAGAAAATTTTGAAACTGAAGAGTAGCTAACAACATTGGCAGAAATCACAACCGAGCTTTCTTCCCTTCCTTCATGAATGAATTTATTTCTAGCTTTCCATGAGAGGAATACAACATTACAATACAGATTATCTAGCATACTATTATGCAAAGCAAGGAGATTCAACCACTTTCTGCATTCTTCAAACTTTACAAACTATGCAATTCCAAATCCCCACTTATTTAAATGTTGAAATACTCCTTTCAACTTGACACATCTGATTGCAGCATGCTCTATATCTTCAATCTCATTATTGTATCTAAGACAAGAAGCATTATTTTGTAATCCCTTGTAGGAATAGCATTATTAAACAACCTCCACCTCAGAGATTAGTTTAGCCATTTTGATCAATTTCCAAAACTAGGATTCATACTGATCTTACAACGAAGCTCCAAATGCTAAACCTGATATATTTTTGCCAGGCTTTTGATAAATAAACTCCATCTTATGTTCTGCAAGTTCTGGTTTAATCTTTACTTAAGTAATCAAGTCCACCAGTTTCTTACCAAAGAATTCCAATAGTTCATTTTCATTCCAGCTGCCATATGCAATAAATCTGTCCACCAAAATTACATTATCTCATGGAGGAACCACATATGTTGGCCATCTATTGATGCATTTGTCCATAATCCAATTGTCTTTATAGACATCAATAGAAGCAACATCTGCAATGATCTACCTAACAATTGGATAAAGCAATATTCCACCATAAGTTATTATTTTCCATGAAGATGAGATCCTCTTCTTCGTAGTTCCAACATCAGCCCAAGTATAATACTTTGGAGCAAGAATCCTATGCAGCAGTGATTCTTTATCTTGTACAAATCTCTAAGCCAATCTTGTTCTTAATGAAGAAACTTTAGATGCACTGGAATGCAATCCATGACCTCTCCATTTCAGAGGCTTGAACAATTCCTTCTAGCTGACATAGTGTAAACCCAATCTACCATTCAACTTATTTCATATGAAGCTCCTACACAACTTATCAAAGTCCTCAAGCTCTCCTTTAGGAACATGATGTAGAGAGAGTTGCTATTTGCATGTTTTACATTCTTGCAACTTGTATTGTTTTGATGATTTAAAATATTATTTTTTATATATCTCCTAACACTTTTTGGAAGATTTGTTTTTCCTCTAGTGTGTACTAATATTTCAGGAAAAATTAACTCCAAGCGATGAAGACTTCAAATTATTCATTTGTAAATTATAAGTTTTTAAAAGAGAGGGAGTGATTGTAATTGAGTGAAAAATCACATCACACACTCTTGGGGGACAATTTTTGTGAATTGATCGTACGGGACAAACCTGGTTCGTACAGGACGATCATGTCAATTAACCCCTAGGGAGTAATGGATCGAACAAGCGGGTAGAAAAATTTTTAAGTCCTGATCGTCTAGGATGAATTTTTTATTCGTTGTTTACCTACTGCTTATGATGCTAAAATTACTGCAATTACATAGTCCAAAGATCTAAACATTTATTCTATTGACAATCTTCTTGGTTCACTCATTGCTTATGAGCAAGGAGTTAGTCAAAGAAAGATTGATGCAGGTGAACCACGAAAGGAGAAGAATATAGCACTAAAAGTGGAAGAATCAAAGAGTGAACACTCACAACCTGAGGATGAAGATGATATTGCATTAATGACTAGACAATTCAGAAGCTTTTTAAAGAGGAAACAGAAGAAACGCCAGCTATGATCCACTCTAGACCTTAAGATCCTTTCCTAGAGCCAGACCTTAGGATCCATTCTAGAGCCCAGGATTCCCTTAGATCCTAGATCTTAGAACTCCTCTAGATCTTAGGACCAATCTAGACTCAAATCAATCCCTACATTTGATCAACTCCAACCTCAAATCAATCCCCACCCTTGATCAACTTCAACCTTAAATCAATTCCTACCTTTGATCAACATCAACTTCAATTTAATTCCTACCCTTGATCAATTTAAATCTCAAGCTTCATTCAACTCAAATCCCAATTAATTCAAATTTCAAACATATCCAAACTTTGATTCAATTCACTTAAGAACCTAAATTTCAATCTAGACTTTGATTCCACCTTTGATCTAGCTTTGACCCCATCCATTCATTAACAGTCACCACATGATTGTAAATGGTTTGGATACTCCAACATTAATCATTCAAACTTAAAATCCAATCCAAACCCAGAAATCCAGACTCAAATCCAAAGTCTTAAGGCATTGTCCTAAAGACCTTTTTCAAAGTTTTTTCAAACATTTCAAAACCTAGTCAAATGGCCTCTGATTCAGGGTCTATTACTTACAAAGTGATAAGACATGTCTCTAGAGGTTACCCTCCAATTTTAAGCCCATTCTAAGGTCTCTAACCCCATAATCTGAATTAAAATCCAAAGGTTGTAAAACCTTCAGATATTTATAGCCTATGCCATTGGACTTAACACCTTGGAGATTTTGATCTTGGAGTCCTTATCAAAGCCTCCAATCACTTCCAAACCCTTGATTGTGACCCATTGAGTAGTAAACTGCATTTTTTAGACCCATTTTTTACCCTAGTTGACAAATGGGTCAAGATTGACCAAAATACCCCTATGGGATTTCAAATGCCCATTCCAACTCAAATCAATGCAAAACTCTTTGAAACCACTTTCAATGAGTTTCAAATATCAAACCCAACTTGTTGAGCTCAAACCCAGACCTTGGGTCAACTTGGTTGACCAAGTCAACCAAGTTTGACCAATTAATCCATACACCCCTTCTCTTTCAAATTTTGAACCAAGTCCATTCCAAGTCCTTTGAATGCATGGGATGACCCCTTGGGCACCCAAGAGACTCCTCTTGGATTCCCAAGCCTTGGGCTCACTTGGGTTAGCCATATGGCTTGACCCAAGTGACCAAAGAGAGGCCTCCCTTGAGTCAACCTCTTAACCTTGATCAAATTGAATCCAAATCAAGGTGTTGTTGGATTCCCATTGACCCAATACACCTTCCTTGACTAGCCCAACCCTTGGGCTCACTTTGGGTCAAGAGTTAGGCTAACCCAAAGTGCCCAAAATCACATGGGATTGAGCCAATTCTCAACCTAAGCCCAATTGAACTTG
This sequence comes from Dendrobium catenatum, assembly GCF_001605985.2. NCBI lineage: Eukaryota > Viridiplantae > Streptophyta > Magnoliopsida > Asparagales > Orchidaceae > Dendrobium > Dendrobium catenatum. The sequence goes on from NW_021318655.1 coordinate 7,578, forward strand.
ATCAACACTTCTCATAAGTGGCCCTAGGTCCAACACACCTCCTCCAGCCAGCCCATGCCTTGGGCTAGCCTGGGTCAAGAGTTAGGCTAACCCAAAGTAGCCAAAAACACTTGGACCCGAACCATTTTCCAACTCAGATCAAATTGGATCCAATTGCCACTTGCATTGGGTCCACCAGACCCAGACCCACTTCCCACCTCAAGCCAAGGGTCTGGCCTGACCTGGGTTGAACCCAAATCGACCCGAACCGAGCATGTTTGGATCAACCTGAGCCATTTTTTAACCAAGATCAAATTGGATCCAATTGCCACCTGCATTGGGTGCACCAGACCCAGACCTATCTCCCATACCAAACCCAGGGTCTGATCTGACCTGGATCGAGCTTAATTCGACTCGAACCGAGCAGGTTTGGGTCTAATCCAGCCACCAGTTCGATCCAGACCTTCCTAGACCAAATTGACTCTACCCTTGGTTCCAGCACGTCCCCATCGGCCTCCCCCAGTCAACCTGACCCAGACCAAGGCCGACGGCAATCGGAGCCAATGGAAATTGAGTTCCGGTGGTCCCCCCCCAAACAATTTCTGGCTCAAGGATGCTGTCCACCGGTTTGATCCCCACGATCTCCCCTGGACGTCACCATCGTCCACCTGGCAGCGATACGAGCCCTCTCCAGCTCAATCTTGGCCGTCCAAGCTTCTAAAAGGTGACCGAATACCCTCGAGCTCGCCAGACCTCCAAAAGCATTGGCATTCGCTCTTGATCGATTCCCAGAGCTCCTTCAAACTTCCAGACACTCCCTTCGAGCTCCCAGATCGATCCCTCCTTCTATTTGAGCAATTGTCCGTGAAAGCTTTCGGCGTCCAGCTCGAAGTCGCACCTCCGTCCGTCCTCCGGTCCCGACGTCTGAAGGAGAACTATTCTCCATCATCCCCTCAAGCTTCCTGATAGAGATGCTCATTCGTTGAGGCCTTCTCTTCGGTAATCCCTCCATCCCGAGCTCCCTAGCTAGGTAGTCCGGTCAAGTGTGAAGGAAACCTTCACCCCAGTGGATCTCCACCGTTGGATTGAAGGTTTCCACCGTCCTGATCCTCCCTGTGAAATTTCATCGGAGTTCGCCGGCGGGATCGCCCGGATCAAGCCGGAGAAGCTCTGCAGTTTCGGATACGAGCGGGAGGTTGAAGACGAAATCTCAGCCGTTGATCTCGATCAACAGCTCGGATTAGATCCCGCGGTATCGGAGCGCCGTTAATCCCAGCCGTTCGATCTTCCATCCGACGGCTGTGGTTAACCCGGCCGTTAACCATTATCGCCAATGATTGCTTGGCGAATAAGCGCGGCGCATGTAAAGGTTGCTGACTGTGTAATTGCCAGATTAATAAATCCAGAAATTCAAAGGAACTTCAAAAATTCATAATTCCTTGCACACTTATCCAAATTAAGTGTTCTTAGGCTCATTGGAAAGTTCTCAGGAAGATCTACAAAAGCCCTATAGTTCCAGACCCTGGTTAGGTTAGTCTTAGGTTTAATTTCAATTTGAGCATTTTCTGAATTTCTTTAATTATTTTTTAAATACAAGTCTACCAGGTCTAGAATTTTGGGAGATTAAAATTGAATATGTTCCTGACATGTTCAAATTTTATCTCGACATTTTAAGTTGTTTAAGGTCATTTCCCCTAATTTTTAAATTTAAAGGTCATGGTTTGACCCTTAAATTCAAAAGGGGATATAGACCTATCCAATGGGATTTAGGGTGTGATTTTTGGTGTGTTGATGATGTGTAGGATGATGAGTGTAGAGCCACTGATTTTGCCACAATCCAAGCCTAGGATAGACCCCTATAGTGATTTGAAGGTAAGTTAGAGCTCACCTTGGGTGGTTTGGTTAACCACCTTAGAGTACTCCATTTAAGCTCAAATTTTTTGGGTTTAGTCCTTAGGGTAAGGTGATCCTATGGTCCAAATTTCATTAAATTTGGAGTTCATTTGGTTCCCTAAGTAGGAGCCT
>NW_021318655.1:13996-28579 GCF_001605985.2 Dendrobium catenatum
GGATTGTTGAAACAGATGAATGATGGATGTCTTTTGAATTTCTTTTGGCGTTGATGGTGTTGGGTAGAATTTTTGATTATGACGTTTTGGGGATGTGATTATATTCGGATACTAGTTATCGTTTAAATGAAATGTAACTGTAGCTTGATGCCCCAATTGTTGGAGTAAACAATCACGGCAAAATGGTTTGACTTTAAGGAGTGCATTTTTATCTGATGAGACGAGTATGATCTTTTATCTTGGCTTTTTCAAACATTTATACAGAATCATGGATAACCAAACATCCCATTACCATATTATCTGATCAGGACCAATGCCATGGCTCGTGCAATAGAGATTGCTTTGCCTAACCACGACAATCGATTGTGCCAAATGCATTTGTACAAGAAAGGGCACCTTCAAAGGTTTGCGTGCTTTAACAGCGCAACAACAGTGAGTTAAATTGCTTATTTTTTTGTACTGTTTCAAACATTGTGACTCGAGCAGAGGAAATTTAGATGTAAAGGGGCTGAAATGTTGATCAGAAGGAAATCTGCAAAAATAATCATGTTGAAAGATCTCTACAAAATCAGGAGAGTGGTCAAACTGCATTCAAACAAAGATTGTTTTAATCTTGGGCATTTTATCAACCCAACGTAGTGAAGTCAACCAATTGTATGTATGCCATGGCTATTCCCCATAAGAGCCAATCAAGTACTATCCCCCCACGGGGGGAATTGGCTTTTTCCCTCGGTTTTGGGTGAAAGGAAGGATAATTGAAGGAATTCGGCGTCCGAAGATGGAACAAGATGAAGGAATTCAGATGTAGGTCAAACTGACATAGTTCCATATCATTGAAAAAGTAGCCCAATATTGAAGCAAGCCTTTGCAAATATTTATCAAGCGACGTTGTATCATTTTTTGAAGGAGTTCTTACATGGAGTGGTGGGCATTATGCCGTGGAAATACTTCGTCAGATTTAATCAAAGGGTTTTTGTTTGGAACATTGCATACCTCCACTGGATTTTCACACAAATGATTTGTCAAATTTAATTCAATGGAAGGTACCATTGAATGCACCTGTTGCTAAGTTCGAAATGATGGGAATATTATATGCGCATTGCATTGAGAGTAATGAGACAGTTTAGACATTATTTAATATTCCCATTAAATATTTACTCCCAAGTTATGTCAGTCAATGCTAAGAAAGATTTATATTCAGGAGTAAGATCCCAAGTGTTCTGTAGTACATGTTCGGCCAACTTATTTTCGGTTATAGCAACTTCATCTTCAAGAAATTATGTATGCCGTTTTGCATATAAAATTTTTAGCTAACCGAAAGCTCAAGGTAATAAAGGGCTGAGATCTGTGTATAGACAGATTGCAGACTATTGGCTGGGCAAAAGTTCATTTCCATCAAGCTTGGTAGAAAAAACATTACCCAATCCTGCAACTTGGAGTCATAGAAACTAAATTTAATAGATCCAAAGGAAATGCGGCCCAAGGCGTTTTCATATGCAAGATTGAGGATCACTGGAGAAGAAGAAGCCCAAAAAAAGAAAACAAACCTCTACGATTCCTCCGCACAAGCTTACACTTATACCCATATCCAGATTCAGGTAGTTCAATCGTCCTTTATGTAATCAGTAAATTTTGCATTCAATCGATATCAGTAAGATGACCTTTTGAATTGTATACGTGATTTTTGGAGATTTTTTTTAAGCTAATACCGAGTAATTACCGATGTTATTGCCATTTGTACCAAGTTTATTTCGCGTCGATACCAGTTACCTTATAACGAGATATATATGAATTGCTGGAGCTTATTAACAGAACAATACCTATGACATACCGAGCTATTATACCGAGCAATACCGAGCAATTACGATCTTGTACCGACTTATTACCGGTCACCTTAAAACGAGAATAATAATGAGAGTATAGCCGATTTCAATATATAGTTGAATACTGAGCTGTACAGAGCCATACCTATGGCATTCCGAAGCTTATTATACCAGCAATACGAGAAATACCGACCAATACCGAACTAAAACGAGATCCGTATTGTTAATACTGGGCATTCTTTTTGCTTTAAAAAATAAAGACACAACATTATTAAAGCTAAAAAATTTCACTCAACACTATTGAAATTTATGTTACAATGATAAGGTCATAAGCAAAATTCAAGCCCTGTACAATGGCCATATTTTGAATGCCAGTTCAAATTACCGATACCATTTTAATTGGGTTCTTGTTGTATTTTAGAACTTCCCATATATTTACAAAGATACATTCGCAATCGACACTACTTATTTTGTGTTGGAACATTTCTAAATCCTCTTGATTTTGGCCATTTTGTTTATCGATTGTCGAAGGCGTCCTCTGGACTTTTGTTAGGAAATGCGTAATCTTGATTCACGAAAATCAAATTAGCAATATAATAATTTGGAGAGTAGAAATGATAAAAAAAAATTACGCGATTACTTAAAACTTCCGGCGAGAATCTCTTATGTGTCTTTCTTCGGAATGAATCATAGAACTACCCACCGTTTTCTTTAACAAGTTGCAAGTAAAAAAGTGTCAATGTTTTCCATATATTATTGCGAACAAAAAATCAAAAAAAAAAAAAAACAACAATAATAATGTTTACTTTCCTCTACTAGGTGTTTTTGGTCTATATAGAAACGAACGGTCTTGTGTTCGATTCATTGTATTGTTTGTAGCTAGAGTTGGGTTTAAATAAAGAAGAGACTTGTTCTGATTAGTTCGTATATTAGCAACCGGCTACTATACCAGAATCTTTAACTACTTATCCCAATGGGAAGCTTTTGAAACAAATTAGAAACGGGTTGATTGCGAGATTTGAGATGTTGCTTCCTTCTGCGCTTAATTAGATTAACCAAGACGCATCGTTATGTGGTTATTATCAAAGCTCTTCCGACGGATTTAATAATTCATCCAACTGGCTTTCCTAGTATAATTGCTATATTTCCAAGCTCGAAGATAAGAATCCGCTCCTTTGTATATTTAAAAAAAAAAAAATATCAAAACTGTTTTATGGGAAATAGTACCCATTCACTATGCTATAAAAATGGTTAACTTCACAAACTTGAATCTGTTAAGGCATATATCGTTTATCAGGCGTTTATTTTTTTATCAGCAATTAAGTTTCTGCCTGAGTGGTAATCCTAATGTTTCAGCTGCTGGATTCAAGAGGAATTTCTTTATTCAATCAACTCATAAACAACCAATTTCGCTTTACCACCAGGGCGTTTCAACCAGACAGTGACATTTGCTGTGTTTCTGTGTTCAACAGGAGTGCACAACAGTAGGCGCCAACTGGAATAACACTTAAACTTGTTGGTGTAGGTTCTGTTGTAGAGTGTCGGGTGCCGCGAGTTGGTGTAAGATTGGAGCATTTTCCGGTATTTATATACTGGGTTGATCACTTGCTATTGCATTATCTGAATCATCTTTTGGTTACCGTTTTTCTTTTAATTTCTTCTTCGTAATACCCGGTAGTGAATTGGTGTGTAATACAAGTTTTCTTTTTCGATTCATTTCCCTCCTGCTGCACCCTTGGCTATCCCTGAACCTAACAGTACGGATCAACTCTCATACTCCACGGCTTAAGGTTGTGTCTTCAGATGCAGTTGGAGATAAGAAGACCGGGACACCAATTCTTGTCTTTGTACGCGCCTTTACATAAAGAACGGGAAAGGTTTTGCTTCAAATGAACCTGCATCCATGAACCTGGTCTTTCATTCCAATTTTCGTTCTTTTCAAATTCAATATTTTTCCTTTTCTAAGAAAAGTTATGCGCTGATTACAAGGTATGTGTGATTGGTTGCTTCCACAGCTGCAAACCTTATTGTTTATAAAGGTTGAACTGGCTAAACAGCTCATATATTGATTTACTTAATATCCGCAAGTTTAGTTTCATCATTCAACATGTGTTGTAGACATCCGGATGTGCAGATGATTCAGGCTGCGTTTGAGTTTGGTTGGTGCTGAGGTCATGTTTGGGTCCACTGGACAACCGCACCGTGGGAGAAGTGAGTGGGTGGACTTGACTCGGCTGTTGTGCCGGTGGACTTGACCACACGTATTGGGAACTGCGCGGTGGGAGAACAAGCAGCAATAAAACCTTCTCATCATCAGTTACACCTTTCAATTCTAACAATTATCTGCAAAATCTCATACATTGCATCTCATTAATCCATAAAACAAATTCAATATTCACAACGCAATTCAATTAAAATTATGTAGTGACCGTACCTCATCACTTGAAGTTGAGTAAACATACTAATTACTTCTTTCTCACTGATAAATAAAGTTACCAGTCCCATCAGTAAATCGAGGCCGGGATGCGTATCTCCTTTACAGCATGAAGTTGTTGTATGTTCAAGAAAACCAATCTGTAAAATTAAAGACAATATTAATTTCGTTATTAGGTTTCTGTACACTAATAAACATTTATTGAAAAAACGCAAAAATACTTCACAATTAAAAATCATTAACAAAACCATTTACATAACCAAGGCAAATCCTTGGCTTGTTTGGAAGCAACAACGTTGAATTCTTTAACTAGGAGAACTCCTAATTGATTTCAGGCCAGTTGTTACTGATTATTAAAATGTATCCAAGGATTGTTAAGAAAGTTCCAAGCATGGCTAATTGGTATGCGAAGTTAGCCATTGGAAAGATATGTTCTGATAGCAGTAAAGGACGATAGCATTTCACGAGATCATCCATTGGGTGCTACTATCTCACCTCTCAATGTCGCGGCGAATTGTCAATTTTGTGTGTTTTGCCTACTGTCAAATAATAATACCCCTATTTGGCATGCCCAATCAGTAATGCAACTTCCTCAGATGTAAATTTTAAGACTTTTTGTGTCCTTTAATAATAAAACTTTCAGTCTTCATTGGTCCCACTTCGATAATAGCATATGTATAAGTGGAACATTTTGGAGGCATAAGAGGTAGCGGAGGAACTGGCTGGGATTTGCAACTGACGCAGTTATCAACCAAAGGATCTCCAAAACCTTTTAACAAGCCCATTACAAACTTCTCTAAACTCGAGTCCGGCATCGGAAATGAATCTTTGGAGATATATCCCCTGCTTAAAATCAATCCGTTAGCATGATAATAACTAAATAACGCCCAAATACTGACTCCTAGGTATGCTCGTATGAGCTCGAAGTATTGTTCGATACAGTTCTGATGGTACGAGTTGTGTTACCGCCTGTTTATCGTGCCAATAGTGATCTTGTCATACAAAGCAATTATAGGGTAATTACCGAGCAATACCAAATATTATTGCTTTCTCCTGGTATTCTCGGGTTATTGCTCTCCGGTCGTAACGAGCAATACCTAGCCAAATTACGACTAATTTTTATTGCTCGTTGCGCATAGTGGTTACCGAGCAGTACCGATTCAATGCTAAACTCATTTTGCTTTCTTTCATGGCGGTAACCGCTAGGTTAACCCTAACCCCTAAATACCACATAAGAAGATTACTGCTACCAATGGCTAGGTATTTTTGCGACCATTTCTTGACAAATACCTTAGCACTACCGGACTTTAAGAATGCTTCGGTAAAGCTCAGGTATCAAGCTCAATCGATTAACTTTACCCAATCTTTATACTATAACAATAATACCGCGCAGTTTGCTCGGTAACTTGCAAGTTTATTCGTGTTTACAGGAAGATGAAACTAAACCTGAGGCATCGTTAAATGCGAGCAGCAAGTTCACTGAAATGGAAGAAGAAGCGCCGTTGGAGAAGATGAAGGCACAGTAAAGTTTGTCTCGCCAGTTTTTTCTCGGTTTCCGCGCGTTTATAATTTTCCGGTGTGTCCGTTTGTTCGTGCCGTCTCATTTTTTTTAAAATTTCGCACGTGCCCAATAAACCCACTCTTCGCCTCCGGGTCGGTTAACGGGGTATTGTTGTTTCCAGGTGTCGCGTTATCAAGGTTACCGAACGTACAAGATGCGTCAGGTGGGAGGACGCAATAAAATTCCTCCTTTTAGTGTGGGTAGAGAAACCCTTTGCTCCTTCACACTCTCCTAGCGGTGGGCAAAGAGAACCCTTCGTCCCTGTTCATTACTTTTCCTAGTGGTGTGTGGCAGAGAAACCCTTCACTCCTTTCACACTCTCAAGTGTCGCAGAGAGAACCGGATCTCTTTGAACATATCTTCTCACAAGAAATCAGAAGGAAGAAAGAAAAAGAGTGATGTAATCCGACAAATCATAAGTAGGAAAATCTTATCTGAACACAACGCGAAGCATTCACGCCTCCAAGTTGGTAGAAATCCTTCTGAATTGCTCTTTTCTCACTCTGGCTCCTTGACTCTTCATCCAATAGGGCACGTAGATCAATGAGCAATAAGATTTGGGTGGCAGGTCTTAATTTGGACTATATATTTACAAAAGGACAAGAAAACTGCCTAAAAACTGTAAGTTTTCAATTCTAGACGCAGTGGATCGTCCCGTACGATCATGATCATCCTAGGACGAATTTTACTTAAAGTGTCCGGAAATGATCCTAATGTATATTGGTATGAAGTTATGTTCGTACATGCCCTACACCCGTACGACTAGGTTCGTCCAGTAGAATCGGTATTCCATAGGTTCTGGTTCCCAAATTTCTACGGACGGAACCAACTGTTGGTAAGTCGGTTCAGTCATGCCTGGGTATGAAGTGTTTCATCCTGGATGGATTTTATACAGAGAGTTACATTCCAGGGCATGAAAGGTTCACTTCGTCCCTGTACGATCTCCATACAGAGAGTTTCGTCAAGGGAGAAGGTTCACTTCGTACTGGTCACGATCCTCATACAGATAGTTTCGGTCCAGAGACGAAGGTTCATTTGCTTGTACGGATCTCATATAGAGATTTCATCCCGGTATGAACCATGACTTTTGTGTTTGGTGAAACAGTTTACAAGGTGAGAATCCAGAGGGACGTTTAATCCCGGGACGATATACAAGGAATTCATCCTGGATAATTAGGACTTAGAAAATTTTCTACCCGCACGCTCTCTGTTCGATCCATTGCTCCCTAGGGATTAATTGACATGAGTTGTCCCGTACGAACCAGGTTTCTGTTCTCGTTACGATCAGTTTTTTCACAAAATTGTCCCCAAGATGGTGTTGATGGTGATTTTCCTGAAATGTTAGTACACACTAGAGCAAAAATAAATCTTTCCAAAATGTGTTAGGAGATACATAAAACAATAATATTTGATAATCATCAAAACCAATACAAGTTGCAAAAATATAAAACATGCAAATAGCAACTCTCTCTACAATTCTTCCCCTTTTATGATGGCCAAAATAAATTATTGTTTATTAGGATTTATCAAATTTTTAAGAATTTTCCTAAACTCCCCCTGAAATGATTTGAACTCATGAAAATAAGGAGGCATTTGAAGTAAAACAAAAATTGTTTTCAAAATTTTATACAACACAAAAGACAAAATTTAAAAATAATCAATCACACGGATACGAAAACATACGATAAAAACAAATAAAATACATGGAAAAAAAATAAAATACATAGACCACAACAAACATATTTCTCTCCCTTTTTGACAACATCAATAAAGTTGAAGAAGAAAGAAGGATTAGGAAATGGTAAGAAGAAGATGAAATTTTATTTGATATTTTAATCTTGAAGTGATTGAAATAATTGTAGCAAATTAAAATCAAACATAGAAAAACATAAGATTTCATATTTAATTTAAGAAGTGATAATAACATAGAGAATAAAAAAGAATTTATCAAAGGCATGTGTCAATTTAGACTATTAAGATTAAAGAAAATCATTGCACTAACGAGAATAAAAAAAAATTATTATTTCAAATTTTCAATTGTTCAATGTATAAAATGAACAATAAGATCCCAATTTGAATAAGAGATTAAAAGAGTCCGGAAAAAGAAGTTAACTATCACATGTAAGCGCTGGTACCGGCGCCAACTTTTCAATGGTTTTATGGCACTATTTTGTGCATATTTTTACTTTGGGCTTATTTTCGTGCCTCTGTTTATCATTGCAAATTTTTCTTGCAGAATCCTTTTGATTTTTTTGTAACATTTGTATACATTCAAGAGAAATTTGAATTCTTTCAAATATCAACAATCTAAAATTTCAAATTTTTCTAAGTGCATAAATACTAATTGAAAAAAGAGAAATACAAAATTTTTAAGAAACATTCTAAATTGCTATAATTAATATTAAAGATAATGTAGTCAAAATAAGAGACATAGAATTGAAAATTCTAATAATATCCAAGTTATTAGCATCTCTTAAATTTAGAAAAATTATATTTTTAATGAATTAATAATTACAAAATTAGGAATAAACACTAATTGAAGAATTATAAAAAAATTGAATGTTCATAAAATCTAACAAGCACATTTCTATAAAACATTAAACAACAAACATTGGAAACATATATTGATATCGGATGAAGCCATTACAATTTGAAGTTCAAGATATTAATAGTAACAAACTAAAACAAGGAAAAAATAACAAACTAAAGGAAATCACTAACACATGAACTACAACAAAACACTGAACAAATACTAAACAAATCATTCAGAAGACCCTGATCTGGAGGAGGAGGAGGTGGTGCTGCACCAAAGAAGTTAAAGTAATTACTCATCATAAACATGTTGGAATTAATGGCATTTATCAGATCACGCATAAATCAGATATCCTGATTGTGCTGAATATCTTGCTGCTGAAAGTGAGTTTCAATTTGATCAAACCTTTGATCAAAATGAGCCGCTAAATTGTCAAATCTTTGAACCAAATCCTGATAATTTGGTCCAGCAGCACGTGAAGGTTCAGCTTCTTCTTCTGTTTCACTCAGAACTACATGAGTTTTGCTGGGCTCGTACTTTTTGAAGATAGCCCTAAAGGATGCGTCGTTGTAGTAGAGTGGTTCTTCAAAGTCATGTTCTGGATGTATTAAATCATACTTCTTTTCCAAAATATAGGGAATCAGATGTCCTAAGGATATGTTCTTCTTTCTTTTATGATCAACATGACCAATTTTAGAGAGACCATAAATATAGACAATTAGAAGTTCGGCCTCATCTATAGGTTGTCTTGTCATTATCAAGTAGGTAACAGTAGAAAGAAGAGGAGTGATGTTGACTCTATCACCAACTTTTGATATAATGGAAGTTCTTAGTACGTGCTGGATGATACGGGCATCACGCAGTAAAGTTGATACTTTAGGCAAATGATCTATAACTCTTATTCCTCTAATCACACGATTTCTTTTAGTCCAATCAAAACTTGTGGTGGTTAAGGTGTGTGCTCTTAAGTCTTCAGTCCTTAAGTTTAGGAAGATACCAAAGTCAGCCTTGGTGATTTCAATTTTCTTTTTGAAAACAAAAGAACTGATATCAGAATGGTAGGGGTTGAATGACATGTTTGCAAAAAAATAGTGAAAGGTTTCTCTATTGTAGAAGTGTACTAAAGTGAGGATTACACCAAATTGAGTAGAGGCAAATAAGTGCATTACCTTAAAGGTTAATTGATCCTATAGGAGAACTCTAGATGTAGTGATTTTCGCAGATACAAACCTAGCAAAGGATTCTTCATTGGCTCTAGAAATGAAGTTTTCAGATGTATTTCTTGGTGGACCCTTAGCCAAGGTCTTTTGGCGCTTGCTAGAACTAGCCATTGAAAGATTTGAAGAGAGGATAGGTTTAAAAGAGATGTGTGAAAGTGATTGTTCAGTAAAAACTGCCATCAATTTAAAGAAGAACGACTGTTCGTAACAGATGAAAATTTATTCATCCCGTACGAATTTGATTCATCCCGTACGAAAATATTTTGTATGGATGAACGAATGAGTTTAAAAAATAACGGCTTTTCGTAAACACAATTTCTTAAGCATCCTTTCGTACAGGCTTTTGACCAAAATGATCATACAGACGAACACGTGTTTGTCCGGATGATCAGAAATTTAATTCGTTTTAATAGCAGTTGAAAACCGTCCCCCGCCATGAACCGACGTCTGTTCATCTAGACGAACCAAAGGTTCATATGGACGAATATCGTAATAAAAATGACCTTATCCATTCAACTATTTTAAGCATTCGTTCTGACGTCTGAAAAAATTTTGTCCTGGACGATATACGATCGTACAGACAAAAATACAATTTTAAAACTGATTAATATGCATACGGTTACTCACTGCACAAATCATCCCGTACGAAAAAATTTCATCCCGGTCGATGATGACCACAAATTTTCATTTTAACACTAAAAAAACAACAAACAAATAAAAATAAACATAACAAAACTTAAACACATACTTTTAAGAAGTAAATATCACAAAAAATAAACTAAAAAGTACAATGAACATAAAACAAAAATATCAATATTGCAGAAAACATTTTTATCTAAGCATTTAAATCAATCACTCCAAGTCTAGTTCTTAATGTACTAAAAGTATCAAAGGCTAAAGGTTTTGTAAAAATGTCTGCAAGTTGATTTTCTGTTGAAACATGGGTAAGTTCAATTTATCCCTTGGATACATGATCCCTTATGAAATGATGTCTTATGTCAATGTGTTTGGTTCTTGAATGTTGAATAGGATTTTTTTTTTTTTTTTGGAAGAAGCAATAATGCATTAAAATAAGGAAAAAACAAAAAGAACTACAAGCATGATTCCTCCTTCACCAATTGAACAAATGAAGGAGGAATCTTATCCAAATGTATGTCTTCCCAAATAAAGCTACTAAGGATACCATAACTAGCATAAAGGTCGACTAGTTTATTCCCCTCCTAGAAATGCATTTAAAAATAACATAATTAAAATCATTGAAGAAATTTAACTCATCTTGATGTTTGAATTCTTCCTTAGCATCTTGAATAACCTTGATGACATTGAGTTGTCACTTCTCAATATTTGCTCCTTTGTACTTGAACATCCAATCTTTTGATAAATTCATCAATACTTTTGATTGCCAAGAATTCCAATTGATAAATATCCCAATGGATACAAGTATTCCCGAAAGCCATTAGGAACTCTCTCTTGCACGATATAGTCCTCCAACTCCTGCTTTGTATGAAGAGGAAATAGTAGCATTCTATGTTGATTTTTAACCAACGGGTGGAGGGGGGATGCCAACTTTCAACAGCATCTAGAAGACTTATTACCCATCCGATCCGATTCGCGCAATTGATTAAAAAATTATCTTAGAATAAGATAATTGATTGATAGCTTGAACAGCAACAGAGATTGCACTTTCATTATTGCCTTCATGTATCAACTTGTTTCTAGCTTTCCATGAATATACATGACATATTAAAGTAGAGATTTAATATCATACCTTCATTCTTATGGATATTATGTATCTATTTACAGCAATCTTGAATGTTGTTGAATTCTGGAAAAGCAAAACCCCAACTTTTGATAATAGTGATCACCTTCTTTGATTTTCAAAACACCCACCAATAATGTGTTTCTAAATCTTCTTTTCCAGCATTGCATCTTGGACATAGGACATTGTCTTTTTTAATTTTCTATGAACCAGGAAATGAAAAGTTTGTGTAATGCTATTATTGAAAGCTCTCCATATAAATGTATTGAACCCGTGGATTTAGTTCGCTTCTTTATCCAATAAAAAGGAGTTCATTCTTCATCTTGTTGCTGATATTATGTAATCATTGCAGGAATAGATTTCCCGGACAATGAAATATTAGTTCTTGGACATCATTTTCAAGAACTATATCAATTTTGATATTCATTATGAGTTGAATCAGGTCATTTCCAAAAAACAGTTTAAGTTTTTCCTCATTCCATCAACCATTTTCTATAAACCTATTTAGAAATAGATCTTCATCTTCTTGAGGGATTACAAGAGTAGGCCATTCATTGATTCTTCTATCAAGTATCCATTTATCCTTAAATACTTTGATTGAATTACCATTTGTAATATTCCATCTAATAAGTGGTTCCAATGCTTTTCCTCCATTATTTAGAATTTTCCAAGATGAAGAAGACTTCTTCATACCATTACTTCCAAAAGAAGTACCATATTTAGGAGCCAAAGTTTTATGAAGTAAAGACTCCTTATTATTAAGGAATCTCCATGTTAATCTAGCTCTTAGAGGAGCTACTCTTGTGTTTGAAGATTGTAACCCGCAACCACCATTCTTCTTTGGCTTACAAAGATTTTCCCAACTGAGATAGTGTAGTCCTGTATTTCTTGTAGATTTCTTCCATAAGAATTCTCTACAAATTTTATCATTCTCCTTTAGGATTCTTACCGACACTAAAGAATGCGAACTGAAGAAATTGGGAATGGCTAAAATAACAATTTTTATAAGAACTATCTTGCCTGCAAGTGATAAAGATTTTGTTCCCCAAACATTGAGGAATTTGAGAGCTTTTTCAATGATGAAATAGAAGTCGCTAACCACCATTCTTCTCAATGTCATCTTGATACCAAGATAAGCAAGTTCCTTAACTTGTTTAAAACCAATAATTAGGGTTATTTGTTTCTTCTTTCTTTCATTAACATTGCTCTCAATATCATAATAAATTGGTATAGTGCCTATAGATAGTCCTAAATCAACCAACTATTATTTTAACCAAAGTACTTGTGCCACACAACTTCCTAGTGCAATGTATTCTGCTTCTAAAGTAGATAGGGCCACTGAATTTTGTTTTTTACTAGACCATGAAACTAAAGAATTTCTAATGAATTGACATGTTCCAGAAGTTCTTTTCCTATCCACCATATAGCCTGCAAAATTAGAATATGAATAACCAATAATTTTAAATGAAGAGCTAAACTTAAGATATCAAATTCCTAAGTTCTGAGTTCCTAGCAAATATCTTAAAATCCTTTTCACTACTGTCAAATGTGATTGTTTTGGATCTGATTGAAATCTAGCACACAGGCAAACACTAAACATGATATCGGGTTGGCTAGCAGTCAAGTAAAGTAAAGTTTAAATAATCCCTCTAAATTTCTTTTGATCAACAGACTTTCCCTTAAGGTCCTTATCAAACTGAACTGAGGAACTCATTGGTGTACTAACAGGTTTAGCATTGTCCATTTCATATTTTTTGAGGATGTCCTTAACATATTTAGATTGGCTAAGAAATGTACTTTCCTCAAGTTGCTTAATGCTAAAGCCTAGAAAGTAATTTAAGTCTTCCATTAGACTCATCCAAGTTCACTACTCATTGTTTTAGAAAAATCATCACAATGATTTTTATTTGAAGATCCAAAAATGATATCATCCACATAAATTTGAATAATGAGTATGTCCTTTCCAAATTTCTTCAAAAAGAGAGTTGTATCCACACTTCCTTTTTCAAAAGATCTTTCAAGTAAAAAGGTGCTCAACCTCTCATACCAAGCCCTAGGTTCCTGTTTTAATCCATATAATGCCTTTTTCAACTTGAAAACATGATTTGGGTATTTAAAATTTTCAAAACCTGGAGTTTGTTCTACAAAGACATCCTCTTCAATTACCCAATTTAAAAAGGCACTTTTCACATCCATTTGAAACAATTTGAAACCTTTAAAACAGGCAAAGGCTAGCAAAATCCTAATTGCTTCAAGTCTAGCTACAGGGGCAAAAGTCTCCTCAAAATCAATTCCTTCAATCTGATTAGACCCCTTATCAACTAATCTAGTCTTATTTCTAATGACTACTTCTGAGTCATTTATTTTATTTTTGAATACCCTCTTAGTTCCAACAATACTTTGATCTTTTGGTCTTGAAGTTAATTCCCAAACTTTATTTGTTACAAATTGATTCAACTCTTCTTGCATAGCCAATATCCAAAATTCATTAGAAAGTTCTTGATCAATATTTGAGGGTTCTAGTATTGAAATAAAGGCTGAATGATTGACTTCCTTGTTTAATCCACGCCTAGTCCTAATACCCTCACTAGGTTCGCCTATAATCAATTCCCTTGGGTGGTTTTTATAAAATCTCAAATCTCTAGGTAAAGGGTTTTCTATCTCCAAATTCTCTTCCATATTTTCTTACAAGTTTGTTCTATCAATCTTTTGGGAGTTATACTCAATCTCATCTTCAATAACATTTGGCTCTTCCAAATTTTCATATTCATAAAATACAACATGTGTGGTCTCTTCAATGACCAAAGTTCTTTTGTTGAATACCCTATAAGATTTTCCAACACTTGAATATCCAACAAAAATTCCTTCATCTGATTTTGGATCAAATTTTCCTAAGGAAGATTTTCCATTATTATGAATAAATACCTTTCAACCAAAAACATGCAAATGAGACAAATTTGGTGTTCAACCTTTTAGCAACTCATAGGGTATTTTATTTAAATTGGATCTCACATTCACCCTATTTAGAACATAACATGCAGTACTAACCACTTCAGCCCAAAAATATCTAAGAAGTGAGTATTCTGGCATCATTGCTCCGGCGACTTCTATTAATGTTCTATTTTTCCTTTCGACTATCCCATTTTACTGAGGGGTTCTAGGTGCAGAAAAATTGTGATCAATTCCTTTCACTTTTCAAAAATTTTCAAATCTTTCATTCTCAAATTCTACTCCATGATCACTTTGTATAGAA
>NW_021318655.1:28679-39153 GCF_001605985.2 Dendrobium catenatum
TTGCCTTTGGCTCACTCCTTGCTCGTATGCAATGAGTAATCCAAGGAGATTATCAATAAAATAAACATTAAGATCTTTAGACTAAGTGATAGCAGTTATCTTATCATCATAGAAACTAGGTAAGCATCTAAGAATTTTATTCACTTTCTCAGAATTTGAAATCTCTCTACCTAATACTTGCAAGGATGTCACGATTTGGGTGAACCTAGTGTACATGTCAGAAATTGTTTCGCTATGTTTTATACGGAAGAGTTTATAATCATGAAGTAGAATGTTAAGCCTAGACTGTTTTACTTCGTTTGTTCCTTTGTATGTAATACACAGTCTATCCCAAATCTCCTTACCAGAAACATAGGTAAACACTCTCATATAGTCCTCAGACTTCAATGCACAGAAAAAACAATTTAAGCATTTACCATTCAGTTGGGCTAATTCCATATCCTCATTGCTCCATTAATTGAAGGGTAATGGAGTTTTCACTCCATTCACAGTTTTAACAGGTGCAACATATCCATCATTCACTAACATCCACATGCGATAATATATAGATTGCAAAAATGTAGTCATTTTAATTTTCCAGAAATCAAATGGAATGTTATCAAAAAGTGGTGGACGGGTTATTGAATAACCCTCTGCAGTGTTACGATTACCAAAGTTTGACATGATCATTTTCTTTCAAGATTTTCTAAAATACTATTTTTGAAAGTAGGCTCTGATACCAATTGAAATTACTAAACGACAAGAGGGGGGGTGAATTGTGTAACTCCACTCCCCGGAGTCCTCTGCTCCGGGATTTTCACTACCAACTATAGTTCTCCTTTTGCCCCCCTCGGCAAGGCGGAGAAGCCTTTACAAACCTCCCTTTCACCAACCCGGCGTGGCGGAGTGCCAAACTCTGTTTTTGCCCTCCTGGCGACGGCAAAGAACCTTCTCATTTTTCTCCCTCCTAGAGAAGGCAGAGTACCTCGAGGTCATGGATGTAGACGAGCCTTTCCCATGGAGATCCTCCCTCAAATTCTTCTAAGGCCACAGGAGGAGCAAGATGCAGCAAGTTTGGAGCAACTGTGTGATCTCCCTCACACCTCTTCTCCCTCACAACGCTCACCTTCTCCTTCCTCTCTCAAACCCTGAAGAACTTCTCTAGAGCTCTCTCCCTTGGTATCCCTCTCTATCCACGTTCTCCTCTCTCATACACTCTCTAAAAAATTACTTTTTTGATACATAAAAATGGGCTCCAAAAACCCTGAAATCTCAAAATAGCTGTTATTATCTTTACGGTTCTACAATCGTACAGTACGATCTTTATAAATAGACTTCATCCTGGTACAAAGTGGTACAAACAGTTCAAAAATGTTCGTACAGTACGATACTAAATCGTACGGTACGATACATGATAACACAGTTCGTACAAGACGATAGTCGGGACGATCAAACATCATCTCTGTTCATCATATGGTACGATGTACATCGTACAGTACAATGAGACAAAAAATAACTGATCGTCTGGGATGATATCCGGGATGATTATAATTCATCTCTATTCATCGTATTGTACGAATAAGTTCGTATAGTACGATGTTCAAATTATAATTAAGCCCGAATTTCTTGCACTAAACACGGGTTAAGTTAAGTAAGTATTTAAAAATAATTGTACAGTACGAACAAGTTCGTACCGTACAAACGGCGGAAAATTACTTACCTAAGTTAAACAACGGCTAGGGTTTTGGATTTGAACATATCGTACAGTACGATATAATTTTCATACGGTACGATCTATTCACAGAATCGTACTACAACCCTTTGATCGTACAGTACGAATTAGAATCATACAGTAAAATTTACATGGAAGAAATTCTATTACATTCTACATTTAAAACCCTCCTCCTGTGTGTGTGAATGGTTGCTCGAGCTTTTATGCATTTTGTGGCCAGACTCAAGAAAATAAAAAAGAAATAAAAAAGAAAATACATTGCAGACTCTTACTCCTAATCTACCCATCCTTGAGTCTTCCTGTCGTCCTGAGTAGCTTTTGATCTTCCTGAAATGTTAGTACTCACGGATAATAGCAAGTAATATTCAATGAATCTCTAGATAATTATTATTTTTCATCATCAAAATCTTAAGCTTGGGGTCATGGGTTGCAACATTCAACACTTTTATTGAATATAGATATATTAAAGGATTTACCAACATTTTGAGGTGCAGTACTTCTACCTGATTGTGATGTTGATTCAAAGTAATAAGAGAAAAACTTAGTTATCTCGTATATTCAATATACTTCACAGATAGAGCCTTCGGGATATGTTTTATTCTTAGCAGTCTTCTTATGTTTATTTAAATATCTCTCAAAAGGATACATCCACTGATACTTAGTAGGTCCACCGACTATAGCCTCATATGGTAAATGCACACTTAGATGCTCTATAGAGTCAAAAAATCCAGTGAAAAATATTTTCTCAAGTTGACATAGAATGAAAGGAATTTGTTGTTCCATAAGAATCAAGTTCTCTGCATTTAGTTTAGAAGATCATAAATCTTTGAAGAAGGCACTTAGCTCGATCAAGGGATTTAAAATTTGATCTTATAAATAACTAAAAATAGGTTGTAGTAGATATTGCATGAAGATATGACAATCATGACTTTTCAATCCAAACAATCTCCCCGATCTTATGTCAACACACCTACTTAGATTCGAAGAATATTCATCAGGTACCCGTAGGGTCTTTACCCATTCACAAATTGGTCATATTTACCTTAAATTTAATGTAAATGGACATTTTGGTTTGAGAAGTTTTTCACCTCCATCATCCTTTAATTATATTGCTTTCCTCCTATAAATCTTCTTTAAATCCACCCTTGCTTTTATATTATCTTTAAATTTATCTTTGATGTCCATGCCTGTATTGAAAATGTTATCAAAAACATTTTTCTCTATATGCATGACATCCAAATTATGTCTAATCTGGTTTGTTATCCAATATGGTAATGACCAAAAAATACTTTTCTTGGTCCAATTATAGTTGACATCATATCCTGGCAATATGTACTCAACTAATATTGGAGAATCCATTATTTTTGGCATGATCCTTACTCTTTAAAATATTTCTTCACTACTTAATCTTGGAGGAGGTTGAAACATCACCATTTTATTTTTAGTGAATGCATCTTTATTTTTCCTAAAATAATAACTTGAATGTAAAAACATACGAAGACAATTGAACCAAATATTCTTCCTTCCATAGTTTAAAGTGAATGATTTTGTATATTCCATACAATATAAACAAGCTAACTTACCGTAAGTGATCCATCCTGAGAGCATTCCATACTCAGGAAAGTCACCATTTTTCCAAAGTAATGTTGCTCTCAATATGAAGTTTTATTTGGTGGAGATATCATATGTACTTACTCCCTCTTCTCATAATAAACTTAAATCATCAATTCACGATTGTAAGAATACATCAATCTTTACTTTTGGATTATGTGGCTTTGTAATGATATGTGTCAAAAACATATAAGGAGTAGTCATACACAACTTTAGAGGAAGATTATAAGGGGTGAGTATCACGAGCCAACATAAGTAAGGTAAAGTAGAATGACTGAACAGAGTAAAACCATCTGCGTATAAACTTAATCTTATATTTCTTGGTTCTGTAGTGAATGTCGGATGTGTATGATCATGGTGTCTCTAAGCCTCTGCTTCTGATGGATGTGTAATAACACCTTATTACATAATGTGATTATTATGTCATCTCATATGTGTAGCAGATCTCATGGATGCATATAACCATTATAGTCTATGAATTATTAGTAAGTAAAACATCCTACATATATGTACATACTTCAGCTTTCTTTTACTTTTAAATTTTAGTTTAAATCTTGGTGCATTGTAATGACAGCATACAATCTTTGATAAATTATCTTTAAAGTATAACATGCATCCATTGACACAACAATCTATCTTTGTGTACGTCAAACCAAGTTTGAAAACTTTCTTTATTTGATATAGATCTGTAAGAATTATATTATCTATTGGGTTGGTTTCCTTAATCAGCCTAATGAATTGATTAAAATATTCATGAGCAACATTATATGCTACCTTCATGCTTAAAATCTATACAATAACATATAACTTTGAGTGAGTGGTGCGCCCATTTCAGTTTGGTTGTTGGGCAGCATGCAACAAATCATAAAAATTATGTGCCTCCTAATTTGATAACTCTTATGTATATTATTTAGATTATATTTCAATTGCATTATGAACTAATTCCTCAAGATTTGGATGGATATTTACATCCTCAGCTATATTACTACTTGTAGATGAACCATATTAAAAATTAAAATGTGGCTCATACTCACCATGAGAAGTCTAATAAAAATACCGTGGCATGAACCCTCTACGATACATATCAACAATTATATAATCTGGTCTTAAGTGCACAAGATTTTTATGTTTAAACCATAGACATTGAAACATTCCATCTAATATGAAGCTGGGTAGTTGTTTCGCTATCTGAATGAAAATGTTCACCCCATTAATGAATTTATCTGTTAATATTTTTATCCTTACATCAATCGGTTATATATCCAACTTCTTTGATTTCTAATATCCATAACCTACATATAATATGGAGAAGATAATTAATGGGTTATAATAATTATATTATAATGGTTAGATAAAGATTATTGTCTGACATAAGTCAAGCAATGGATGTTAGATAATGTAAGTAAGGAGATGATAATAGTTGGCAACTTGATAACTTGACTATGATCTTTCTGACTTCCATCGTGTGCCAACTCTCCTTTTAACCACGAACACTTAATTATGTTTTCCTATAATTATCAAACATTTTCTTTACAATTATAAATATTTTTTGAATATCTAAAATATTTTTCCTCTAATCTTATCTTCAAATGGAGCTACTCCAACCTTATCACGTATATGCTCATTTCAAAACTATTTATAAGGGTAAATCCACTCATCCAATTGAGTATCCTCATCTCTGCAGCACTATGAATGATAGATCTAAAACATGTACTCATATTAATGACTTGCTCGCTCGCCCAAAGTCACAATCCCCTCACTAGGTCCAGTACTTCATCTCTCTCTCTAATCATATCAACATGAATAATATCATCGGCAAAAAGAATACAACAAGGCCCATCCTCTTGCAAATGTCTAATGAAAAAATATAAGAAAAAATTAAATTCTTTTAGTGGATGAAATTGGCGACTGAGGTGGGAACGTCAACAAACTAGGTTGAATGGTCTTTAGAGCGATGGAGCTACTCCAACATTATCACGTATAAAACAAGCTCCTTACCATTCTATGAAAATTTATTCTAAGAAAATTAACCAAAAAATAAGGAACTTACGATGGATTTTCCCAAAAAAATGAGGCAATTCATAGATGACGGAGGCGGTGAGCATTGGCAAACTCTCATGAAAAATGTTGAGCTTTGGTGGGGATTGGCAGCTGTGATCTTTGGTGGAGCGATGCCGGGGTGATGGAGGTGAGCGAAGACCAAATGAGAAAGACGGAGGAGAGCAGAATGAAATAATAAGCTAGATGGGCTGGGTTTGAAATAGGGCAGGTTTTATGTTGTTTATATTTTGTTATATTTAAAATGACCAACGTATAATCCGTCGGTTATGATGTTGGAAATTTTGAGCGCAAAATACGCCTTAACATACAATATGCTAACAAATTACGAAGTATTAACTAGCGTAAATAGCATTAGAAATTTACCGGCGCCAATTCTACCATTAATGTCGGTGTAATAATTCCATTTCATTATATGCCAATAACAACACCGTAGAAACCAACATATATAGATTAGCTAAAATCTCTGATGGTAATCCCACATTTTTCTGTTGTGTGGTACCTCGAAGACCCATGCACACTCTTCATATAGTGAGGTGATTGAAGGAAACTATGGCCATGGTGTCATCCAATACCTACCATAAACACTCCTCATAGTGTGGTGGAAAGGACCTGAAAGTTTGAGATGTGCCAAGAGGGGGGAATTGGAGCTTTAAAAAATAATCCTAAATAGGAGTACTAATTTTTTATAGATTTTCCAAACTTTTTTAATATGCAATTTAATTTTATGATGCAGAAGCTAATAATTTTAACAATAATTTTAGTGGTAATAATGAAATTTTAAATTGCACAATAGAACATTGATCTAAAAAATTCACCAAATAGTTATAATGAAAATGAATTAAAAAAATAAAATACATAAAATAAATTCAGTAAAAACATAATAGATTTTTTAGTGTTTTGGTCAAACCATGACCAATGTTCACTCCCCAGATTCCTTCACTTCGAGTATTGCACTAGCACAAGATGACTCTCCTTTTGCTGCCTCAGTAAGGCATAGAAGCCTCTAAAAATTGTCTTCCACCAAGCTAGTGTAACAAAGGATTGAAATTGCTTTCATAGGCATAGAACCTTGACTCCTTTTTCTCTCTCCCTGAGATGGCAGAGAATCTTGACTCCTATTTCTCCCTCCTGAAGAAGACACAGAACCTAGAGGACTTGACTAAGAAGACTCCCTCCATAGAGTGCTCCCACAAGACTCATCAAGGCCACGGAAGGAGCAAGCATGTCAGTAGCTCGGAGCAAGTGTTTGATCCCATCATAGTACTTTTCCCTCACGCTCAAGCTCACCTTCTCCATCCTCTCATAAATCTTAATTTTTTTAAAAAATCCCTCTTAGATTTCCTCCTTCAGTCACGGTCCTCTCATCACATCACTTATAAAAAAGTTTAATGAAATTACTTTATAATAGGCTTCAAGAAATCCTAAAAATTTAAGGTGGTCAACACTTTTTGTACAGTATGATCCATCTTCGTACAGTATGATTAGTTCAAAACTAATCCCATCTGATATGATGCAAATAATCATTTAAAAAACTGTTTAATGTTTATGAACACATCACATAGTATGATTCATAGATCATCCAGTACGATCTATTTAATTTCTTCTATTCCCAATTCCTGGGATGATAAAAATTTGTCTCTATTACTAATCAAGTACTATTCTCCTCGTGTAGTATGGCTAGTTATTTTTAGGTAAATTATCTAGTACAATATGACTATCGTACAATACAATTAGTTCAAAAATCATAGCTTCATTTGGTACAATTCTCTAGAAGACCATATTCATTTCTACTAATCATTTGGTATGATTAGCATTATATAATATGAATAGGTCAAAAATCATTATTTCATTTGGTACGATCTCTGGGATGACCATATTTTGTCTATGTCACTCATCTGGTATGATCGACATCGTATAATATGATCAACTATAATTAACTAAATCATGATTTGATTGACTAATCAAAGAAGTAAATTTTAGTAATATATCAAATTTCTATACAGTACAATTTGCATCATACAATACGATTAGTTCAAAATATCAATTTCAAAATCTTACTTAAATTAATCTGGCGTCTATGGTTTTGATAATGAAATAAATTATACAGTATGATTAGTTTACATAATATTTGATTTCAATTAGCCATTGAAATAATCTTTAAAATAAGCAATCACACATTACAAATTTTAATTGTACGATACGACTAATTTAGATAATTTTAATTTTTAATAAATTTCCTCTCTCCCCCTATATGTGTGTGTACATTCACCCAATTGCATATATTCTAATGTGGCATGACTCAAGAAAATAGAAAAATAAATAAAAATACAAACTCTTTTGATAAGACATCCTAATCTACACAATCTTGAGTATTTAGTCTTCTTAAGTATTGTAACTATAATCATTAGTACACAAAACACAAACAATATCTAACATATTTCTTTTTTTTTTTTTTAAAGTTTGAATAGAAGTGCTATATATCCAACATATTTCTTGAGAATGTACAATTTAATCAATAGGTTTTATCATCATCAAAATCATTGACTAGGGATCCTAGATTTATAACAATCTTTTATTTTTTGATGATGGCAAATAAATTTGTTTGAACTGTAGCTTGAAAGATTATTTATTCTAAGCTCCCCCTTACTAAGAAAAAGATGCTAGAAAAATAGTGACTTCCTTTTTTTTATTTTTTATGTTGCAACTCAGGAATCAAGATTGAGATTGTGATGATAAAAAAATATTATTATTCTAATGATTTTATTTTTTCTCCTAGCATGTAATGGATATTTTTATTTCTTTTTGTATGTACTAAAAATTCAGAGAAATCCTAGTCAAGAATGTTGAACACTTTTAGATAGGATATAATAGGATTTCATGTAATAGAGTATGTATGTCTCTATTTATTTATTTCTTGAGTCTAAGCAAGAGTGAATGTAATTGAGTAACCATGCACACATGTAAAGGGGGGGAGCTATAATTTTTTTTTTTTTAATTCTCACTGTACTGTAAGATATTTAATCGTACTGTATGATTTAACAATTTTTTTTTTCCTTTAGAATACAATTAATCAAATCAATCCTAAAGTGAATAATACATTGGAATTTCAAATGAAAGAATTGGACATTGGATTTCTATCAGAAGAGAACTGCTGGATTCTCAAGGCTAAAGTGAATGAACTGAATTCAACTATGGCTCGGTTGAATTCATGGTAGAGACATAGAGCAAAGGTCAAATGGATTGTGGAGGGTGATTGCAATTCCAAATTTTTTTTATTTATATGCTAGTGTAAGGAGGAATTCAAATTGCACTGTTAAAATCAAAGATAAAAATGATGTGTTGTTGGAAGATCAAAAACAAATTGAAGAGGTATTTTTTGGTTCTTCAATCAATAATGGAAACAAAGGAGCAATAATATGGATGGGTGGCCTATTCCATTGAATAGTTTGAATGATAATGACAAATGTTTGTTAAACATTGAATATACCATGGAAGAAGTGGAGCTAGTTTTGAAGCAAGCTGGTGCTAACATTGGTCCTGACAATAATGGTATCTCCCCTATTCATTTATTAAAGATTATTAGGACATTATTAAAGTAGATTTTTGGAATGCTATCAAACATTTTCTTTTTTCTATAAAGTTGAATGAAGTTTGGAAAGATACCTTAGTTGTGCTTATTCCTATGGTGAACAGCCTATTATCTCCTTCTAATTATAGACCTACTATTCTATGTAATTCTATTTACAAAGTGGAGGCTAAGGTGATTTTGAATAGGTTATTGTCTGTTATTCCTAAACTGATC
Source organism: Dendrobium catenatum (assembly GCF_001605985.2). Taxonomy (NCBI): domain Eukaryota; kingdom Viridiplantae; phylum Streptophyta; class Magnoliopsida; order Asparagales; family Orchidaceae; genus Dendrobium; species Dendrobium catenatum. The sequence goes on from NW_021318655.1 coordinate 37,865, forward strand.
TTTAAAGAACAAGTGGCATTTCTAAAAGGAAGATCGCCGTCAGATCATGTGTTGGTTGCTCAAGAAATGTTTCATAAATTCAGGCTTTCTAGATCTTCAAAATGGCTAACTAATTCAAAATTGACATGGAACAAACCTATTACTCTATGTGCTGGTCCACACTAAGGAAAGTTTTAGAATATTTTGAGTTTCTATCCTAGTTCTCCAATCTCATATTGGAATTCATTGAAGATCCAAGGTTTAATTTGATAATTAATTGCAACATTTCAAAATTGATTAAGGCCAGGAGTGGATTCCGTCAAGGTTGTCCTTTGTCTACTCTTCTATTTATTCTTTTCTCTCAACTTTTATATAATGCTTATATTCAAAGAGGTGATTCAATTGGGATTCACATTAGTTCAGTTGGGCTAAGAATTTCACATTTATTGTATGGAGATGATGTTATTATATTTTTGAAGCCAATAAGAAGGATGTGAAAGAGATTTAGGGGATTTTTAATGACTTTTGTGGTTGGAGTAGTCAACATATCAATGTTAGCAAATATGCCATTATTTTTGGTAAATTTGTTAGTAAAAGGAAAAAAGAAAGTTATTTCTCATATTATGGGTTTTAAATCAATGAAAGAATACCATTATCTTGGTGTAAAAGTTCCTTTGAGGAGATTAGTGGGTGCCAATTTTCAATTCATCATTGATAAATCATTGAGGATACTAAATATTTGGGGTAGCAGCTTCATTATTTGGCGAGAAAGTTTACTTTGGTTAATTCTATAATGCTTTCTTATCCCATATTTCATAGTAAACTCTCATGTGTTGAGTCTAGTGAATAGGTTGTTAAACCTAAGTTAATGTCCCAAAGCTACCAAGATGGGGGGGGGGGGTGAATTGGTATTTAAAAAATATCCCTCTTTTTGATAAATTGAACCGAAATTAAACTTTAATGAATTTTTATAAAAAGTTTTTCAACCACAATTTTTAAACACAAGAAAAAATGAAGAAAATAAAAAGCAGTAAAATAAATGACACACAATTTATAGTGGTTCGGTCTAAATAAGACCTACATCCACTCCTCAGAGGCACCCTCTGAGTATTGCACTAATACCAATAGTGTATCTCCTTTTGCACACAAAGCAAGGCAGAGAAGCCTTTACAAAACACTCTTTTCACCACTACCCACTGCGGCAGAGAACCGTCGTCCTTTCACACTCTCCTAGTATGGGCAGAAAACCCTTCATCCTTTCATACTCTCCTAGTGGAATTTTTATTGCGTCCTCCCACCTGACGCATCTT
>NW_021318655.1:42346-44499 GCF_001605985.2 Dendrobium catenatum
TGAAAAATCAGTGCCCTAATTCAACGATTCTTCCTACAAAAGAAAAGGGCAAGGCTAAGCAAAATTTAAACTGGGGAAATAATGAAAGGCAAAAAATCTCATGGGTAGACTGGTCTCTAAAGCATCGGACCAAGAAAAAGATAATGGTTAAGAGCCTTTCGTGTTTTTTGTGTTGTGTTTTTGTGTTTTTCCTTTTTTTTATTTTTCTTTTTTAGTTTTGTTTATTCTTTGAATTTTTTTTTCTCGTGAAAGTTTTTCTCTGATCAACACACACACTCACTTTTCTAAAAATGAAAAATCTACTTCATGCATTTCTTGAAATCTTTGGTAAGTTGTGTTTGACTTCTCTAAAATAGTCAAAGGAAGGAAACTCTTTTTTTTTAATCTCTATTCTCTAAAAGAGGTTATCCTACTTTTGATTTAAAATCTTTTTTATCTTTTAAATTAGTTTTTGAAACAAAATTTTTTTTCTCTCCCTATATTTTATTTATCACATAGGAATCTTTTGCAGGTTTTTGAATCTGACTTATAATTTTCTTAATCAAGAAATTTGATTTGTCACTAAGATGGGTTTTTCTTTGTTTTTAAGATTTAAGAAAGGAAGCATATTCAAAAAATTGGCCAATGATGCCAAAAATAAAAGATGCGCAAAGACGCCAAATTGAAAATATAGAATACACAAAGTGTATCAAAAGATGCGCAGTGCGCCAACCAATTGTCAAGAGGCATAAAATGAGCCCACAAAAGTTAATTCTTACCGTTCTTATACTTCTTAAAAACTTAAGAAAACCCTTAATACTTTCGATACTTGAGTTTGAAAATCTTTATTCTTGATTCAAAAATTCGTGAATTGATCTCCTATTAGATAGATTTTATGGAAGGAGTTTTTTGAAAAAATGATTGTTTCTTCCTCTAATTTATTTTATGATTTAGATACTGAATTAAAAAGTTTAATAGCCTTTTTAAAGAATTTGAGTTTGGATTATCAATCTCTGAGTTTCTAACCTTTTCTGGATTATGCGCTGTCAATCCAATTCTACTAAATTTTTTATGAAAACCAAGAGGTAACTTTCTCTTTTTAAGAATATTGTTTTGGTTTTTGTTTGTGCTTCCTCTCTTTTTGATAATGTCAAAGGGGGAGAACGTATTGTTGAATTTTTGTATCGTTATCATCTTGTTTTCAAAAAATTAAAAATAACAAAAATATTTTCATCTCCCCTATTTTTTTTTTAAAAAGTGTTATTCTAGTGAGGGGGCAATTAGGAGAAATTGCTTTCTTTTGAAAATTCAAATTGAATTGTTTGCCATCATCAAAAAGGGGGAGATTGTTGCGGATCTATGGTTTATGATTTTGATGATAGCAAACATTTATTTCTCTATGATTGCCTTATGTGCTAACGTTTCAGGTCCACACGATCAGACTGCAATTTCGAACCAGCTCAAGATTGGGTAGACTAGGTCTGAGTCAGTTTGTAATCTTTTTTCCTTTCTTGAGTCTGTTGTATTTGGTATGGGACCAGTTGGTTTATAACTTAGAAGATCTCCTGTTGTTCCCTATAAGATTTCTATTTTTGGTAATATCGGCCTGGACGATATTTATATCGTCCTGGACGATATGTCCAAAATCAGAAACCCTAATTAGGGCATCCTCATTAAGGAAGCCATCAACAGATCAGCCTGGACGATACCTGTATCGGCAAGGACGATCTGCTCAATTCAGAAAGAATAAACCACCATAATCAGTTTTTGATTTCTTTGTTTTAGGAAATCGGCCAGGACGATATTATTGTCGTCCAAGATGATCTAAATCAGTTATGCCTAAATTGATCTGGAATCTTTGGAAAGCATTAATGGTTGATTGATACGATCATATCGTCCGGGACGATTGCATGATCGGCCAAGACGATGGCCTGGACGATCTAAATCAAACAACCTGTATTCAGGGTGATGATCAGGAAGATTGAAATCGGTTTTAAACTAATTGGCCAGGACGATGTAACCAATTCTCTTCTGATCGTCCCAAATCGTCCCAGGCTAATGAGCTGAATTTATACTGATCGGCCAGGATGATATACATATCATCCTGGACGATAATGTCGGCAACTTGCATTAATGAGTTCGTTTTGAGAGCTTCTATTTAAGCTTGGCATGAC